>NW_008343597.1:2689451-2692566 GCF_000622305.1 Nannospalax galili | reverse complement strand
TAAATAAATTTTGCAAGTTATATATTATATGTTAAACAGAACCTTTGAACTCTCAGTTTAATAAAACAAATACTAAAAGATATAAAGTTTGGGGACTTGATAGATGGCTCAGTGATTAAGAGCACAGGCTGCTCTTGCAGAACACCCAGATTCAATTCCCAGCACCCACAAGACTGCTAACAACCATATGTAACCCCAGTTCCACGGGAGTCCAAATTCCTCTACTGACCTCTTTGGACCTTGCATGACACAGGTGCACTTAAATACATGCAGGCAATACAATACACTCATACACATAAAATAAAAATAACATATAAACTCCAGGCTTTGACCTCTGTTCAAGGATTCAGTTCATTCTTAAGAAAAAAAAAATATATATATATAAACTGATTTTAGAAAGACGTGAAAGGCCTCACATATGCTCCTATACAATAATGTCTAAATCACTTGATCATTTTGACTTTTATCTAGGTCCCCAAACTAAAAATCAGCAAAGATAATTCAGAGCAAAGAATTCCATCAGGCCACCACTCTTGTTTTGATAGAATTCCAGGCAGGAAGAAGGCAGATATGTAACTAGAGAACTCATTGAAATGAAAACAACAATAAAATCTTCTTATCATAACAAATTCATATCCTCTGCTCTGAGAAACAAATGCTTGACGTCTTATTAGAAACAAGAGCAAATAACAAGAAGATGCATTTTTTTTAACTGATTAAGGGAAAATGAAGCAAACTTTCAAGACGTCTTGTGAACACAATATTTATTTTTAATCGTGTCTGTGTTCTTTTCAAGACCCTGACTGCCCTGCTATAGTTAGGAGGGTAGGAAAAATAATGACTAGCTCTACAGAATGGATGGTTAAGTTTTCTAGAAGCTTCTATTATCAAATCCACATGGAGAGAAAATAAAGCAGACATGAGCCACAGATGTGGACATTGAAGGAAAGATAAGTTTTTCTAAGAAAAAGTAAAGTTGACATATGTTTAGTTGTTATTAATGTATGCCAGGTACCATAGAACATAGTTCAGAATCTGCCCAATTCAAACATCAAAACCTCCATAAGACTACTTTTTTTATTTCTAATGTGCTAGACGGAGACATCACTTTCCCTAATTCTGAAGACCATGCGAACAGCCAGGGTATAGCCCTGAGACAGCTTCTAAGGAACGGGGTTTTCACTGTGGAAAAGCAGAAGCCCAGAACAGGACAGCTGGACATCTCAGTGACAATGACATTATTGGTGCAACTAATCCCTAACAACACAGACAAAGGTGTCAAGCCTTACAAAAATTTCCCAGGGCTTAACTGATTACAAAAAATCACAAACTAACCTGTTAACAGTGCTGAAAGTCTTAGCAAGTCTTGTCTGCGGTCCTGTGCGCTGACATATAAGGAGCCAGTGGGCAAGCTTATTCCCAAAGCAGGCAGAGCAATTTTAGCTCCCTCTCTGTCCTGTGAGTGTGTGTCCCTTGCCTTTGCCCTGTCCATTCAGCAGAACTGTCCCATCGAACACCCACGTGGTGTAACTCTGCATTTCTGTGTTTCTTTACTCATATATAACCACCAGTGAAAACTTCCTCTAAATCTTTCAGTTTCTTTCCATGACAATCAGACTACCATATTTCATATGTGGAAAAAGAAAATTTTTTAAAATCTTATTTATTTCTTAGACACTTTCATTAGTTTCCTTAAAACAGTATACGAAGTAGTGGGTTTCATTATGAGGTTTTCATCCCTTTTGGCTGATTGTCTTCCCTCAGTCCCGCCTGCCTCCTGCTGGTCCCTTTACTCCCCCTCAGCCTTTTGCTTCATGTCACCAATGCTCTGTTACTCTTTCTGTTTTCCTCTTTTTCTTTTCCCAACCCTTCCCTAAGACCTTCTTCCTCTCTCATGGCCCCTTCCTTGTTTCATAGCCTATACCCCACAACACACACACACACACACACACACACACACACACACACAAACATGTGCACACTTATTTGTGCATATAAAAATTAAAACTCTATAGAAAACATTCAGAATTAGCCTTTCTGAGACTCAGAAGGAAGTAGTGCTTGACTGAGCTCTGTCTCCTGACAGGTAACTGAACAGTTCTGTATTTATGCTGAGTTCCTTGCTGCTCTCTAGCATTCATAAGTCAGGCTGAGGCATCCTAGTCATGACAAGAGCTGGGACCAAAGTTTGTGTACTTTGCAATAATACCAGGGAGGATTAGATTGTAGTGTGGGGTTGGCTGCCCTCTCAAATGTAAAGGTGATTTCTGTAGAAATGAATGCAGTGCTTTGGGCTGGTGAGCGGAATAGCGGTTTTGATATGACGTTTACTATTGTTGCTTCAGAGTTCAGCTCAGAAGAATAAGAAAGCCTTTATCTAGTTGGTAGATTCCTGGCAAGTTCAGAGCGTGTCTTTTAGTCCTTTGGTATATTATACAATAAGCATAATTGGTTGTGCCTCTGTAGGGAAGTCCTTCTTCTGTATGATTTCCATGTGTGTTCTTTCATTATTATTGGATCATTCCAAAGTTGGTAAATTTTCTTTTGTGTAACAGCATTGCAACATTTTTGAGACCATAGACTTGTTTTGAAGTTCTAGACCTACCACTTATGGTTTGAGTGGAACTGGAATGATTGCTTCATGATTTTCATACACAGATTCCTGCTTGTAATATCTACTGAAATGGTCAAGACAAATAAATGAAATCATGCAGGCCAGTGCTTAGCCCAGTGCCAACCACAATTGAAAAGTTACTTTTAAAAAAACCTGGATATGTGAGAGATCGAATACTTTGCCCAATGCTACAAAGCTATTGTCATAGCAGAGCCTTCCCTCCACTCCTCTTGAGAGGCCACAGTCAACTCTAGAGGAAACCAAGGCAGAGTCTTACTGAATGGACCCATGTAGTGTTTCTCTTTCCTGTTGCCTCCTGGTATTCTTTCTTACTTTCTGCTCCTCTCTCCTTTTGAACACTTCTTCCTCCTCTAACAGCTCTCCTTCAGGTGTGTAGGAAGGCAGAGGATAGACAGACAGATAGATATAGATAGATAGATGATGATAGACAGATAGACAGATAGATAGATAGATGATAGATAGATAGATAGATAGATAGAT
>NW_008343597.1:2679978-2688884 GCF_000622305.1 Nannospalax galili | reverse complement strand
GATGGGCATTTGAGCAATTCAGAATCTTGGGTATTTTGAAAAGCGCTGCAATAAACATGAATGTGATCGTGGAAAGCTGTAGAAAACTGCCTTAGTTTCCTTTTGGCATATACATAAGAGTGGTATAATTGAATCATATGGTATTTCTGTCTCCAATGTTTTTGACAAGCTCTGTAACTGATTTCCACAGTGGCTGTGCTAGTTTATGTTCACATGAAGGATATAAGGTTTCTGATTCTCTACATCCTCACTAGCGTTCATTTGTTTTCTAGGAGATGACAGTTCTGAGTGGGTGAGATGGAATCTGAAAGTGGTTTTCATTTGAACTTTTCCTTATGGTTAGGAGATATTGGAATTTTCTGTCATATGCTTATTTCTTGTTTTGAGAACTCTCTTTCAAGTCATTAGCTGATTTATGGATTATATTACTTGGGGTTTTGTGGTGCTTTGTTTTTTAAAATCTTTGTAGATTCCAGATATTAATGCATGTCAGATGTCTAATTGGCAAACGTTTTCTCCCACTCCGCAGTCCACCTCTTCATTCTGTTAGGTGTTACTTTTTTAAAATTAACAGATACTTATAAAGTTCATCCAATACTATCTCTTCATTATTATTTTTATTTATTATTATTTTTATCATTATTATTATTATTATTAGTGTCAGAGAACAACTTTCTGGAGTCAGTTCTGTTCTCTTTCCACATGTATGTGGGTTCTAAAGATCAAACTCACGTCCCCAGGATTGTACAGCAAGAGCTTTTACCCGCCAGCCTCCCATTTGTTAACATTCTTGTAATTATTTCCTAAACTACTGGAGTCATTTTCAGAAAGTCTTTGCCTAAGCCTACTCTTGAATCAAACTCTGTTTTCCCCGACAGTTTTAAAGTTTCAAGTCTCACATTAAGGTTCTTGATCCATTTGGAATTAATTTTACACTGAATGGCAGATATTAAGTTTTATTCTTCAATTTATGGATTGGATTTGTCCCAGCACCATTATTAAAGGTGCCTTTTCATCAGTGTGTTTTTGATACTTTCGTCAAAAATTAGGCAATTATCATTGTACTGTTTTATTTCTGAGACCTCCCTTCTGTTCCATTGGCCAATGTGTCCCCCTTTGTGCCAGTAAAACGCTGATGGTGTTACTGTGACTCTGCACTAGAAGTTGAGATCAGATATTGTAATAATTTCTTCCTTGTCTTTTTTTGAAAAAAAAAAACAGGATTGTTTAGAATATGCTGAGTATTTTGTGATTCCACACAAATTTTAAGACTGTTTTTCTTGTCCTCTGAATAATGCCGTTGGAATTTTGATAGTGATTTTCCTGAATATGTAGATGTAGATCGCTCTCAGTAACATAGCTAGTTTCACAATATCAATTCTGTGGATCTACAATATTGGAGGACCTTGCCATTTTCTAATGGAATCGTCTATTTATTACTTTGGGATTTAAAATTTTTATGATAGAAGTTATTCACTCTTTTGGTGAAATTCATTCTTGATTTACATATTTTAACCTTGTGAATGGAACTGATTTCCTTATTTCTTTCTCAGCATGTTCATTCGAATGTACAAAAGAGCAACTAATATTATTTGCTGATTTTGTAACCTACTACTTTGCTGAAAATGTTTACGAGTATAAGAGATTTCTCGTGGAGTCTTTAGCGCCTGTGAAGAGTAAGTCGTGTCATTTTTGACTAGTGGTAATTTGATGTCTTTCTGTCCTGTCTCTATGGTTTTTGTTTCTTTCTCTTGCCTTGTGGGGTAAACTGAGATCTCTACTGACTAAGACTGGTATGTTTCCGGCTTTGACTCCTTCCTGACTTCATTTAGTAAAATATTGGGTACAGTTTGTTCATATACTTCTGTCCTGTCTCTAGTTTCTTCATGACTTTTATCATGAAGGGATGAGGAACTTTGTCAAAGGTCTTTCTCGCTTCTACTGAGATGATCTTGTGGTTTCTGCCTCCAAATCTGTTTATGCGCTGTATGCCATCTTGGGAATCCTCTGACAGAACCTCTTTCTTTCATTGATTCTTCGTTTTGTTCTCATAGTTTCCATTTCTTTACTTTTCATTGTTACTGCTTTCAGTCCAGTGTTGTTCTGCTCTGTTTTTGCAGAACCTTAAAGGGCATCATTATCGCTAGGTTGTTTATGAGATGTTTCTTAGTATCATTTATTTATTTATTTATTTATATATTTATTTCCTAGATGAATGTTTTGCTTGTGTGTGTACATATTCATCTGAGCATGCAATTGTTGCTGTTAGGCCGGACCTTTCTCCCACCTCGGGGGCAGGGGATGAGTAGGCACAGAGTAGAGTCAAGGACACAGACACTAGGAGGCTTACTGTCTTGCAAGCAGAGCTCTCCTTTATTGCATACAAGGGAGCAACCTTTACACCCCTCCCTGTCCTCCCATTGGTCCCCGAGTCTGAGATGTTTCTCTCTCATTGGTTCTTCTGGTGTGTCAGCTTTCTCCAGGTCTCCTGGCAGAACTTAGGTCTTCAGACTCAAAACAGGAAGCTCTGCCTTGGCCTGTCCCTCCACATACAATGCCTGTGAAGCCCAGAAGAGGGCATCAGGTCCCCTCGAACTGGAACTTGTTCATTGTTGGGACCTGAACCTAGGTCCTCTGCAAGAGCACACAGTAGTTCTCTTAATCCCTGAGTCATAGCTCTAATCCCTGATTTTTCTAGTAAAAACATTTATAATTATAAATGTTCCTCTTAGAATTGCTTCAGACATGGATCATAGAGCTAAGGTTGGGGTGGGATCAGTGTGGGGAGAGTCTATCTAGGCAAAATAAGTATGAGTCCTGAAGCTGGAGAATGCAGTTAGTCTGGGTGCAGGGGATCAGGACCGCAGTGGATAGGTCTGGGCTATGAGGCTACTCCAGAAATCTGAGGTGGGACGAGCAGGAGGGGGCCTGGACCCAAGGTTGGAAGGGGACAGCATTGGGAGAGGGAATGGAGCTGGTCAGGATGCAGGGGAAACAAGTTGCAGTGGATGAGGTCTGACTGGTCCAGGGTGGTATGCAGATGTCTGACAGGCAGAGTGGGAGGGATGAGACATGATCCCAAAGCAGAATAATGCATGCAGGATTGGGCTACCACACTGCCTGGAGGCAAAATCAGGGATGCTCAGGCTGCCTCGGGGGCATAGGTTCAAGGCTCAAGGAGAGAGAATGGGAAGAGGATATGCCTGCTCATTAGAGACAGCAGGGAAGCCTGAGCCCTGGAGGAGTGTGACTGAGTAGAGATCTCCCCAAAGCAGGGGACAGGTGCCACAAGGTTTGGGCTACTCACCCCTCCAGAGGCTGGAGGCTGAGTCAGGCACTCTCAAGCTTCCTCAAAAGGACAGGTCCGAAGCATAAGGACAGGAGACTGATTCTAAGTTGTTATTCATTTTAAGTTCATGTGTATGAGTGTTATGCCTGCATGTATATGAGTGCACCCATGTCATGCAATGCCCAGGGAGGACAGAAGAGGGTGCCGGAGTCCATAGAACTGCAGTTACAGAAGGTTGTTAGTTGCAAGATGGTTGCTAGCTGCTATGTGGGTAGTAAGATTTGAACCCCAGTCCTCGGCAAGAGCAGACGGTGCCCTTCCCAGACCCAGATTCTAAGTATTTTAAGTTTCTTACATGTTTGTACTTCAAATGCATCACTAGCAATTTATTTCTATCTCAATGTAATTAGATGATATCTGTAGTTTCTCTTCTATTGATTTCTAAGTTTATTCTACCATAATCAGATAAGATATGAGACATCATTTAAATTTCTTGTATTTGAAAAAGCTTAGATTATGGTGAATAATGTGATCAATCTTAGAGACAGTTTCAAATGTTGCTGAGAAGAATGTCACTCGACAGCTCCTGGTGGACTGTTCTATAACTGACTGCTAAGGCCCCTTGATCTATGGTATATTTTAATTCTGAAATTCTATTCCTGGATTTTTTAGTTTGGATTGTCTGCCTAGAGATGAGTGAGATGTTGATAGTTCAACTGTGAACAAAGCTACCTTCTAAAGGTGAGTGGGTACTGAAGGAACCAAGTGTTATGCACCAGGACATGCCTGTTGTTTTTGTGATTAGTTACTCAAAGATACTGCAATCACTTTAGGGACTTCTCTTCGTTATATACCAGAACTTGTTTCTGATCACTGTTAGTTTTGCAGCCTATTTTCATGGCAGGTGCTCACTGGCTCCAGAAACACCCCAGTGGGTGTGTTCAGTGGTGGGGGCTAATGTCTAAGCCAGGCATTGTCTCCGGAGTTTGATGGGATGTGAGGGAGGCAGGTGGATCACAGAAACCTGTTACTGGAGGGAAGGTCTCAATGCTTTCCAATCCTACTCACCACTAACTACCCTGCATAATGGACACGGCTGTCAGGAATGACCAAGAAATACTTACTCTAATGTTATAGTAAATATGTGGAGCTGTGTGCTACAGAAAGATAAAATCCAACCAGTTCTAAACCCTGGATTCTATAGTCTAAGGACAAATATTGAATAAAGGAATTGAGGCAAGTCCCTGTGCAAGGTAAGAGTTTGAGCAGCTGGTTGAGCAGGATCTGGCCACAAGATGGCAGAGCATCTCTGCAGCTGCAGAACTTAGAAGGGACTTCTGGTTGACTTCTCTAGGAGCAGGCTGCACACAGAAGCAGTGCTCTGTACAGATAGTTTAGGAACCAGCTATGCTGGGGAGGAAAGAGGAGGTAACCTGATAACACACATCTTGCCTGGCTGGAGGCCACAGTCCCAAGGGTCACAATGAAGACGCTGACGGGACCTTTGGTCCTGTGCATGTGGCTAAAGCTGGACTGTGAGCTGAGAGCTTTGGGGAAACAAGTTTGTTAGTGGTGTTTACTATTAAGTCTGAAGAGCAGACTGACCTTCTCCAGATTGCCTGAACTACTGTAAGAAAAAAGCAAAGTCTGGAGAATGATACCTGATGCTCTTCCTGATGTTTCCTTTCACACAAGTGTGAGCAGAGGAGAGCAGCTGGAGCAGAGTCCTTCTTTCCTGAGTCCTCCCTTTCCTGAGGGAGGGAGACATCTCCACATCAAATGCACCTCCACAGACAGCTCTCCCTGCACATCACAGCTGCCCACGCTGAGGACTCAGCCTAATACTTCTGTGTAGCAGAAGCATGGTGTGCCCCAGGTACCTGCTGTCTGTACCCAAACCTGAGACCAGGACTACAGACTTTTTTTCTACCGTTGAAACCATGATTTTTCTGTGTTGGATCCTTAGTAGTTGAACCATCTAAAACATCCTGAAATTCTGTTTCCAAAAACTACAGTGATGGGGCTGGGGAGATGGTTCAGTGGTTAAGAGTACTGGCTACCCTTACAAGGACCCAGGTTCAATTCCCAGCACCCGCATGGTAGGGAACAACCATCATAACTCCAGTTCCAGGGGACTCAACACACTATTCTGACCATTGTGGGCATTGCACGACATGGGTGCACTTACACACACATAGGCAATACACTGGTACAGAGAAAATAAAAATAACAAATAAGATATTTATCAAAATAAGATATAATGAGTGATAGAACATTTTTAATTATTCATGATGAGAGTGACTTCTTAGTTAGATAACAGGTCTCAAGAGTCAACATCTAGTTATCATTCAAATCTGTCCTCTACAGATGCCATTTCAGTGTCACTGGTAGAGAGTACCCTACTCATCTTGTTGAAAAGGCTCTTACCTTTAAATAACAGTATACACTGTGGACTATTACAGAATTATTCGTTGCATAGCATAGGAAATAGTCATGCATTGGAGGTCTTGGACATGACTTCTTCATAACAACATTTGCTGTAGAATTAAAAACAGCATTATAGAAACCGTTGATAGATTATGCATGGAAACCACCAGAGATCAGAGCATTCTAGATGTGGCTTCATTTCCATTATGATCTCAGTTGAACACGCCTATTGTCTTTGTAGTCACAGGAGAGATGCTTGTTATACAAAACAATCTTGTCTATGAGGGACTGCTTACTACACAGTCTTTCTGGAGCTTAGCCCTTTAATATTTGTTATATTGAAAGAAGCTAGGATCAGTTCCTTCTAGCAACATGTTTTCTGTTACCTGCTTGGGGCTTGTGATCTTCTTACTCTTCAGTAAGTCACATTTTATCCTAAGGACTAATGACAATTCATTTTTAAAGTCATAACAACCTTCAGCTTTTAAACCTTTTAACAAAGCAATTTTATTTTTTCTAGAGAAGAGCAATGGAGATTCTGTGACCCAGACAGAAGGTCCAGTTACTGTCACAGAGAGGGCATCTGTAATCCTGAACTGCACCTACCAGACCACGTATTCAGCTCCCACGGCTTTCTGGTACATCCAAGATCTCAAGAAAGCCCCTCAGCTGCTCCTGAAGACGGCAACTGAAAACAAGAGGACGGAGAACCGAGGGTTTCAGGCCACGCTTGTGAAGAGCAGTAACTCCTTCCACCTGCACAAGTCCTCTCTGCAGCTGTCAGACTCGGCCCTGTACTACTGCGCTGTGAGTGACACAGTGCGGGAAACTGCAGGGGGAGCTGAGCACAAACCCAGGCTCACAGGAGGGCTGCAGGGGAGCACACCTGTAGACAGAGGGGTTACATGTTTTCTCTAAGCAGTGTTTACCCAGCTTTCAGGAGAACAGTGATAAATCCCAGATCAAATTCCTAGACATCTAAAATACTGTGAACTACTCAGAGTAAGGATAGGGTGGGTGTCAGTGTTGGAAGCCATGTTGAGATCTGCAAGATGAGAGCTCAGTCAGAAACCTGTTCTTCCCCAGATGGTATAGTATAGGCATTACCGAAGCAAATCCTTCAAGGGAAAGCTTGATATAAGATTAATCTTGTCCAAAAATGTCTCATGAAATTAGCTTTTTAAAATCGCAATGGATTTTGTGTTCCTCTCACAAACATTCGTGACACACGATCTTGTCTTTACGACTCGGCTTCTGTCTCCACAACTTCGGCTCTGCTTTTACTTGATTCGTGTTGCAGAGAATTCAGTCTAACTGCACACCAACTCTTCCCTTCATGAAGCAGCTCAAGAAGCACAGGAACTGGACAACTGTCAGGATGAGGCCATGAGGGTTGTTCCTTCCCTGTGCTCACTATGCACTGGGTGGTGAGGCATCCTGGCTGGAAGACGCTCTTTCTAAGAAGTGCTCCCTCCTCCTGTATGCTCTTCTGTACCATCACCCAAGGATGTGTGCAGTCTCTCATCCTGGATTTCACTTTAGGTTATCTGAAAATTCTTCGGAAAGAGGGAGGATGCCAATATTTTGATCCACTCCAGTTCTTTAAGGAGAATAATGAACTGAAAAACTTCAACATTCTACACAGTTCTCTAAAACACAAAGATGGGGCATAGACCAAGGATGTCTTTCACAAGCAAATAACCACCTTGGGTCTTGAGGATCCGTTGCAGTCCCAGAATTGAGGTCCTGAGCTCCTGTTCCTGTGATATCCAGGTTCCCCACCATCTCAGCTCTTTCTTCCTTGGTTTCAGGGACACTCGCCCACCCCAGTTCTGTGCTCTGCCACATACTTGGCAGGGGGAATTTCTGCCACCATCTCAGCACTCAGGACAGCTTTGGTCTCTGGGATCCTTCCCTGCCCCAGATCCCTGGTCCTGAGTTCACATTCCTGAGAATTTCCTATACCAGGCCATCACAGGTCTGTGCACTCCACACCTGTGAGCACCCCAAGCCCAACCTATCAGCATACCTGTTCGCCTAGCAGCCTGCAGCCCACCCTACTAATTCAGGACCTTGTGGAGTCAATCTTGGAATCTCAAAAGCTGCAGCTAACTCTGGCTGAAATGAGAACAATTCTTTCACTCCATTTGCATGTCAACATAAAGTGGCCGCCAAACTGAAATGCACTACTTAGCCAGGTCATAACCCAAAAAATTGGGGAAACAGCAAAGATACAATCAAACATTTGAAAAAGATGAGGTCACTTGCCCATACTAGGAAACACCGTAACACAAGTCCAGATGCTTAGTTCTCATCAGAAGTACACAAACAACATGAATAACCAAGGTAATATGCCACTACAGAAATTAGCAAGTCTATTGTAATGTTTCCCCAAAATGAAAATCGAGTGGAAGCACAATACAATGCTTTCAAAATAGCCATTATAAATATATTCAAGGAACTCAGCATATGAATAAAAGACTGAATGAAGACCAGGAAAGCACAGATAGTGAAATGAAATAACTAAAACAGTTCAAAACATGGAATTAGAGTTCAATGAAGAGATAGAATCTCTGAAGAAAAGCCAAACTGAAATAAAACTTGAAATGACAAACTCAGGAATGCAAACAAAAATCTTAAAGGAAAGAAGTAAAAAGAAAGTGGAGGAAATGGAACAGAGACTATGAGATCGTGAAGACAAGCTTGGGGAAATGGATCACATGATCAAAGAAAATGTCTGGGACACTGTAAAAGACCAAACCTACAAATCATAGGCATAGAAAATGGCTACGGAGGTAGGTTGAATGAAAATGTCCCCTTTAGGCTCCAAATATTTGAACATTTTGTCCCCAGAGGGTGGCACAGTTTTGGGAGTTCTCAGAAGGTGTGGCTATCCTGGAGGAAGCATGTCATTGAGGGGTGCGCTTAGAGAGTTCTTAAGGCTTGCTGGCTCTCCAGTCACACTCTTGCTTCCTGTGCCTGCAGGAAGATGTAGAGGTTAGCTTCTGCTCCTCCTCCTCCAGCCACCTCTGCCACAATGTCTCCCCTCTAAGACAGACTGTAATTCCCCTGGAACTGTAATCTCAAATAAACTCTTCCTTTTATAAGTAGTTTTGGTCAGTGTTTTTAATCACAGCAACAGAAAAGCGACTAACACAGGGGCACAAAAATATTTTTAATAAAGCCATAG
>NW_008343597.1:2664451-2679236 GCF_000622305.1 Nannospalax galili | reverse complement strand
TCATAAACATTCGTGCACCACATACAGAGGTACCGAATTTCATAAAAGAAACTTTATCAATGCTACAGACATTTAAAGAATAGCCCATGAAAGGCAAAATAATACACTTTCTTCTCAGCAGTCGATGGAACTTTCTCCAAAATTGATCACATATTAGGACACAAAGCAAATCTCCACAAATTTAGTAATATCATCCTGTATTCTACCCAACCACAAAGGAAAAAAGAAGGATATCAACAACAGTAAAAATGTAGAAAAGTACACAGATTCATGTAAACTACACAACACAATATAAATGAAAAATGGGTCATGAGTGAAATCAAGAAAGAAATTTAAAAATTCTTAGAATTGAGTGAAAATGAAAACACAACATATCAAAACCAAAATTGATAGCTTTAGGAGCACACACCAGGGAATTAAAAACATCTCATATAAATAAAGTATACACCGGAAGACCTTGTAAAACCAAGAAGAAACAGCACCTAAAAAGAGTAGATGGGAAGGAATAAATGAAATCAAGGCTGAAATTTATAAAATAGAAACTAGAGATGATGTAAACAATACAAAGAATCAAGGAAGTGAAGAGTGAGTTATTTGAAA
Source organism: Nannospalax galili (assembly GCF_000622305.1). NCBI lineage: Eukaryota > Metazoa > Chordata > Mammalia > Rodentia > Spalacidae > Nannospalax > Nannospalax galili. The sequence goes on along the minus strand of NW_008343597.1, from coordinate 2,678,636 downwards.
AGTTTAAGATCGACAAACCTTTAGCCAAATTAACCAAAGGAAACACAAAGAGAGAGAGAGACAGAGAGAAAGAGACAGAGAGACAGAGAGAGAGACAGAGAGAGAGAGAACCCAAATGAACAAACTTAGACTTGAGACAGGATGGGCTGCCTAGACTCCAGTGGACGCATTTACACTGAATGATGTTTGGTACAAACACCTGAATGAATAAGACTCAGCATGTATGGCAGAGTGCATAGGGTTTGGTGGAGAGGTGGGGGAGGCATGGATGGGGGAGGGTCTGGATTTGAGTGGGAAATGTACAAAATTTTAAAAGATCAATAGAAACAAGGGAGAAAAACCCCATGCATTCCACTAAACCAGAACATCTACAGCAGAAACACTTCTAGGTGTGCGTAGCCTAAAATTAAATCAAAATGATATAAATTATTTAAGCAGACACATAACAACCAGTGAGATAGATGCAGTGATTTAAGATCTCCCAACGGAATAGAGCCCTGGGACCAGGATACAGTGCAGAATTCTACCAAACCTTTAAAGAAAAACTAACACCCATATTTCACAAGTTTTTCCATGAAATAGAAAACGAAAGAACACTCCAAAATTATTTCTATAATGCACTTACTTCTCTAAAACAAAACCATACCCAGACTCCACAAAAAAACAAAATTGTCGGCCAATTTTTCTGGTGAATATAGATACAAAAATTCCTCCCCAAAAATTTGTAAACAGAATGGAAAACAAATCAAAAAGATTATCCACCTTGATATAGTTGACTTCATCCCAGGGATGCAGGGATGCTTCAACATACATAAATCAATAAATATCTGTCCTCAGGAGTAAAAACTATATGATCATCTTAGTAAACATTAATAAGGCCTTTGATAAAATCAAATATCCATTCATGATACACGTTATGGAGAATCTAGGGACACAGAGGACATATCTGCACATAATAAGGCAATATACAAAATCCCTACATCTAATATCATATTAAATGGAGAAAAATGGAAAGCATTCCCATTAAAATCAGGACGAAGACATAGATGTTCTCTCTCTCCATTGCTGTTCAATATAGGAATTAAAGCCTTAGCTAGAACAATAGGACAAATGAAGAAGATAAAGAGGATACAAATTAGAATGGAAGAAGTCAAAGTGTCCTTATTTGAAGATATGATTCAATACATAAAAGACCCTAAAGACTCCTCCAGAAAACTCTCAGAACAGATAAATACTCTCAGCAAAGTGGAACTATAAAATTAACACCTCCAAATTGTAGCTTTCCTGTTTATCAACATCAAATATCCTGAAAAGATATCATGCAAATGATCATGACAGCCACAAAAACCTTAAAATATCTTGGGATAAATCTAACCAAGGAAGTAAAGAAGTTGCATAACTAGAAAATGAAATGATGAAAGTCACAGGTCAATGGATGGAACTGGAAACTCATCCTGAGTGAGGCAACCCAGACCCAGAAAGACAAGTGTTACATGTTCTCTCTCATAACTGGATGCTAGCTTTGAAGTCCTAAATATGCATGTTTCAATTTCAAAATCCAGAGAAATCAGAAAACTAATAAATGACGATGATGGGCGGCTTTGGGGGGTGGAGATAGACTACAGGGATATAAAGCTATGCATGTTTCAATTTCAAAATCCAGAGAAATCAGAAAACTAATAAATGACAATGATGGGAGGCTTTGGAGGGGTGGAGATAGACTACAGGGATATAAAGTGGGAAGGGTAATAATAAAGTAGGAACTGTTCAATGGCTTTGGGCATTGGAGTGTAGGGCACATTAGGGACTGTGTGGAGGGAAAACCAACACTAAAATCCTTTTAAGAAATGCCAAAGGGAAACCTACCACTATAGAAATTTCTGAAAGTATATACAAATAATACAAAAAGAAATTAAAAGGAGTTACCGTATAACAGGGAGACATTGCCCCTGCCAGGTGTCATAGGCTAACAAAATCAAAGCCCAATGGCAGGAATGGATTCCCTCTTCTGAAGCTGTTAATCAGGATCCCACAGATCCTCAGCCGATACTGGTCATTGCCCTGCTCTTGTTTACTGACCAAAATTGGACAGTAAAACCCTATTACTGAAGACACTACATACATGAGCTGTAGAACAAACAAAGAGAAATCAAGCTGATGCTGATGTCAAAGACTCATCCCCATTGGCTAGATTTCATAGAGCTGGTAGATGCTATGTGTGCTAGCAGAGGAGAAAATTAATCATCAACCTTACCCAACTGTGAATTCTGCGAACTATAACAGCTGACCTGGCCGGATATGCCCACTGGTTGGCATAGTGGTACAAATATTATGGGAGGAAGCAACCACTTACTAATTGGATTTCAGGTCCACTTCATAGGATGGAGCCCATACCTTACATTGATATCAGACCTCAGAACCCAAGGCTGGACATGTCACAGGACATATCGGAAAGCCCAATACTAGATTTCTGCTAAATAGATAGAGTATTAAATTGATTCCTAGTAACTTATTGTTCTACCCACAGAATAATGCATGTCTCAGCTTAACCAGACAAGCTTCCTTATGCAGCACATGGTGCACAGATACCCACAACTCACCAATATGCAGAGAACAAGAGGCTGCAGACTGCTTATCCATGAGTTGGACACCTGTATAAAACTTCTGCCTCCCAAGGGTCTGGGATTATTGTGGAACAGGGTGGGGAAAGACAGTAAGAGCCAGAAGTGGTGGATGATCACAAGCAAAGAGTTTTCCAGACAGCTGGTCCACTACTCATATGAACTCATTACAATGGTGACAGCACGCAGAAGTCCCATGCACGTTCAAACCTGACAAAATCCCAGCACAGACATGGGGAAGTTGCTACCCCATCCCTACTTAAGTAACTTTTGGTAACGGATGGCTGCAGGGGGGGAACAGTGAGTCTCTTTCAAGCTTTGTGACTCTTCATAAGCTAATCAGGCTTGTGTGGATTGACTCACAGTGAAGGACATTTGCAAACACATTTTAGACTCTATAGCCATATATAGTATCTATATGTTAAGGTCCATTAAATTGGGCAGCAGGCATGATAGAGAAGAGGTTCAAAATATCAAAATACATTGCAAGGAATTTACAGAAATTCAACTTAAAAACTTCCCCTTTTAAGATTAATTTTCATTTTAAATTATTAGTATATGTGTATGGTCATGTGCACCTGTGAGTGCAGGTGCCCAAGCAGTCCAGAGGAGAATGTCAGGACCCATGAGCTGCAGATATAGACTGTAGTGAGCTGCCAGGCATGGGTACTGGAAAGTTAAATTGGGTCCCCTGCAAGAGCAGTATGTGCTTTAACCACTGAACCATCTCTCCAGTCCCCAGTTAAGGAACTTTAAACATCACTTGTCACCAGAAATGAGAATAGAATTCTAGGACTCTACAGTTCTATAATGTTACATTACTTAGTGAGCAAGTGTAGACATCCATGTTTTCCCAGGAGTCTGTACAGAGTGTACAGTTGGTAGACTGAAGCCTAGGACAGGTGGGGGGGACAGGGCAATTGGGAGACATTTTGACTTCTACACAGTGTAGTGCATGCACTGTCTGAAGACTGAAACAAGGCATCATGAAAGTTTGCCCAGTTGCAAGTGCCACGTGTGGCCTGAGACAAATCCCTAGTGATGGAAAACCCAAAAGCCAAAATCAATCGAGAGATGACTCCCACATCTGGGAGTGGAGGAACCCTAGTGGAAACCATAAATACCACGGGTCTCCAGAATTTTTGCAGAGCTCAGATTCTGAACCCTGACGAAGGAAAGTCCTGATTCTCCTGCATGGAACACAAGTTGGCTCAGGTGTCTGCTTTGCTTGTATGGCGTCTGTTTATAGAGGCCATGAACATTTTTGGATATGAGTCAGATTCTGTTTCCTTTAAGACTGTACAGACTAGAACAACCTTATCACCCATATTCAAGATCAAGAACTTGTTCCTGTAAATAAACCTGGTTTCCTGGGGTTCTAACCAACATAGCAACCTAGCTAAACCACAGAATTAAGTTTGCCCCTAGAGCCTAAGGGCTCTTCAACTGCCGTTTTTGACCAGGTTTACAGTACCCAAGCATGAGTGCCTTCTTGTGCTGTAGGCCTCTCATGCAGTCTTATAGTAGTTTCTTGCTCCCATAATATCCATGCCATGTAACACTAGTGGACACATCGTACCTGGCAAGTCGGTATTCAAATCACAATGTCCACAGCAAGAGAAGACTTGCCACGTTGTCTTCCTCAGCAGCCTGTGAAGGACCTTCCGACACTATGAAGGCTATTTATTAAGAAAGAAGCTTTCAGCCCAGACCCAGCTTCATTTCTTTGTAACTTGAGCCAAGATATGGTGTCTGAAGACACAGGGTTTTATGAACGAGCCCTGGTGAGCAGTTTCCCTGGCTCTATATTCTAGCTCTCTCGTTTATCTCTCCATCCATCTTGCTGTTGATCCCACCCCCTGAGACGTTTACCTCATTTTAGCTTCTAGGATCCATTTTCTTGGTATTTATTTCCTTTCTTTCTTTGTTGAGAACTTTTTGTTTTATTTTCTTTTGATTTTTCACGTAATGTCATGATATATAGTCTAGGGACATCGAACTGATTATTGGAGATAGAGAGTATATTAGAAGACTAATTGATACATTGGACACACAGGGAGACAACACCATGGCAGAAATTTTGAAGAGTTCAGGACCCAGCACGGACTCAGCATGGCAGGGATTCTAAAAGGAAATCAGGGCTCACCAGCAGAAGTAGGACTCTCTTGTTTATTTTTATGCAGATGGGGATGGCTCCACAGAACAAGCCCACAGCCAGACTCTGATTCCCAGGAAGGAGGTAGGGAAAAGGGTAGGGAGCAGGATGTGTGGCCACAAATATCTTTTTGATGTAAAGTCACTTCTTCAGATCAGAAATTTTGGGACCTGGAAGTGTGTTAGCTAGAGATTCACAGTGTCTAAGTCGGTGCCTGTGGGTAGTTGGACAGGGGAGGGTTACTGCAGGGGTTGTGGTCTGTGTAGCAGCTGTACTCTAACATTACAGCCTTGCCGTTGGCAATTGTTTCTCAACCCTTTTGTTTGAGGAGGTACAGTTCTCTTCAAATTCGAATTGACTAAATTGACTAGTGAATTTATTTGTTGTTAAACGTAAATGATATTTTACATTGCATCACCTAGACAAATTTCCTCATGTTTGAAAGTTGATCAGGCTTCGGTGGATGAACTCACACCAAGGGACATCTGAGAACACACTTGACTTGATAGACCTTAAAGTATGTGACAAAATGCATGAAACTCTGTCGGTGGGACTTCTAGGGGGTACAGTTAGGGGAAGGAGTCTAAATATTAAGAAATCATTTGTGAAACATAGAAACATTCAATAAGGTAGAAAAAACACAATGTAACCTTGCATAAGGAATCCTAATATCTGTATAGCTAGATTTCCTCAGGAAAAAATCATCAATACGGTTATTGTCACCTACTGTTATATTAAAGACACTCTTTTGTAACAAGAAGTTGAAAAATAATCCAAATATTTTTCGTTAGGAAACTATGAAGATTTTTAATATGCGCTTAATGAAACAGAAGCTTCAAAGTCCTTTACTAGAACATGACCAAGACTCAAAGGAGAGTCCAGCAATGTGTTCACATGGACTTGTCTCATACTGTTTTTAAAAAGTAAAATATTTTGATGATTATTCTTCTCCCAATTCCCCTTTATTACAATTTTGTCAGCTACGATAAAGTGGCAATAAATATTTTCTATCTATCTGAGGCGAATTATTGACTAGGATTAATTTACGTGACCCTCAGACAATCTATACAGCTAGGTATTGATGTCAAGATTTCATAGCATTGATTCGTCACATACTACAAAGGAGGCAGGGGCAACCACAGAAACATTTTTCATGAAGGGATAAGAGTCCATCTGGCTGGAGCCAGGGCAGCAGAACTGGCCAGAGCAGAAAGCAGAGCTCTCACATTTTCAAGCAGGGGCAGGAAGCAGAGAGAGCTGCTCAAAATAGAGCAAGGCCAAAGTCCACACTCTCAGTGCTGTGCTTCCTCCAGCAAGGCCACATCTCCTACAAAGTTCCATGACCATGCCCAGCAGCTCCATCAACTGACCAAGGGTTCAAATACTTGGAGCCTATCGGGGACATTCCAATACAAACCACCACAGACTTAGAGAAATCAAAGTTAAACCGAGCTGGACGCTTCCTCTCTTCCAGCTAGGTTTTGCTGTTTTAGAATGTGCTGTATAGGCTGCTGGAAAACGACTTACAGTGTTATTAAGCTGTGGGACTCTGAATCCTACAGTACTGACCTACCAAGAAAGATGTAGAAGTAGAACATATTATGTGTTACTCCTGGGATTAGGCTATATTCCTAAGAAAGGAAATATGATTTTGTGTAAGTAACAGAGTTCCTAATCAGTTTAGCATATGTTGAATTTAATTTTGAGCTCACCCAAATTGGAATCATCTGTAGCAAACCTGCTATAATCATGTTTCTTAATATATTTTCAACAATTCTTTCTGGCTCCATACCTCTTAATTGGCTCCTCATATTTAGTGTTCCAGTGGGGAGAAAAAAAGGAAACCCAGTCTATTCCTAGCGAAATCAATCAGAATTTTTATTCAAGTTGCCTTGTGACGATGTTTTATAGAACTTTAGTAATATCGTATCATGCAATTTTCTGAATACTATGTTGTTTCTGGTACTTGTTTTAAAATTGATAAAGATGCTGTCATTTTCTTACCCCAAAAATTTTTGTCCATTTTAAGTTCATAATTTTATATTCCTATAAATTTCACAAGTTTTATACCATAGAAAGCATAATTCTATCTTGGTGTATGATCACTGTGCTTTGAAAATCAACCTGAGAAGGGCATCTAAGAATGGGAAGTTCACTGTAATTGTAATTTTCTTATTTCTCAATTTGGTCCCTAGAGGACACAGTTGTATAAAGAGGAAATGGCTTTTCCACTGATTAGAATAAGCTAAAAAATAGAATTTTAAAACCTCTGACTGTCAATCCCTAGTCTTAACACCTGGGCTATTGGGAGGACATTTTAAGAAAATTCTTTCCTCCCTGTTTAAGTTCAGTGTATTCTCTACTTTCCTCCTCTGCCAGATTCATGGTATCAGGTCTTACATTGCAGTCCTTGAACCATTTGGAGTTGTGTTTTGTGCAGGGTAAGAGATAAGTTCATTTTTCAAAATGTAGCTATCCAGTTTAACCAGCACCCTTTGACAACATGATTCAAATGAAAAGCATCCTACAGAATGGGAAAAACGTCTTCACCAGATATGTGTCTGACAGAGGGTTAGTATGTAGAACATGCAAAGAACTCAAAATGCTAAATATAAAAAAAAAATACTGACGAAACGAACTAATGATGGAGTTTTCAAAAGATGAAATGCAAATGACTGAGAAATATTTTAAACAATGTTCATCATCCTTAACCATCAGGGATGTGTGACTTAGAACTAAGCTGAGACTTCATCATACCCCACTCAGAATGGCTAAGATCTAAAACACACATGATGACAAGTGCGGGCTAGGATGTGATGAAAGGAGAACTCCATCATTGCTGATGGGAGTGCAAACTGGTGGAGCCGTTTGAAAATCAGTATAGGTTCCTTAAAAAGCTAAAAATAGACCCATCATGTGATCCAGTCATACTGCTCTTGAGCATACACCAAAGGACTCTATATCCTACTACAGAGAAGCCTGTGAATCTATGCTCATTGCTGCTCTACGCATGATAGCAGGAAATGGATACCACCGCCAAGAGATGACCAGATAATGAAAATGCAGGACATTTGCACAATAAAATATTATTCAGTTATTAAAGAAATGAAGTTATGAGAACACAGGTAAATGGATGGAATGGAAAACAAACATCCCCAGTGAGGTATCCCAGACCCAGAAAGACAAATGTCATATGTTCTGTCTCATATGTGGACACTAGCTTTGAATATTTAGATACAAATGTTTCAATTGGAAAATCAATAGAGATCATGAAACTAGTCAGGGGCCATGGGTGACGGACTTCATGGGACCTGAGATAGAACACAGTGATATCAAGGGAGAAAGGGGACAATAATCTTAAAACTGTAAATGTATTATTTTCAAAACCTTCTTCTCAGCCCTACCTCCTATCTCCCTCCGTAAGTACCTGTCCCTTCCCCTTTCCAACATAATGATACCTGGGTTACAGTACCCTAGGCCCTCTTTTAAGCTCTGTGGTCGCCATAATGACCTTTTCTAGTTTCCTGGTTTCGTGGTTGGGGGGGAAGTATGGGGGATTGCTGGAGGAGTTGGAGGGGGGAAGCGAGGGTGGGTATGATGTAATACTAACATTGTACTTCACATATGAAATTACTAAATTTAAAACAAAATAAAAACTTCCCCTCTGCTGCTTACTTCAGAGTTCCACCTGAACATACTTTAAGCAGATGCCAGACATAGGCTAATTGCCTGGACAGTGTCTCTTCCTAACAGTTTGTCCAATGCCCCTGTCAAGAAGGTATCTAAATCCCCTCAGCTCAAGACAACCTCTGTCCACCCTTGCAGTCTTCAGATATTATTCATTTGCTGGAAATCTCTCAGCTTATTGTAACCTTGGTGTGCACCCAGAGGCTTGTAGCACCCCACGACTCGCTGAGTGCCATTCTCCCGTTAGTCCCTTTTCCACAGATGGAGCACTGTGTGCTTTCACTCAGACCACAGACCCTCCTATAAGTTGGGTTAACACACGGCACTGATGTTGCACTGATGATGTCACTGTCTGTGCAGCAGCTGCTCTTTATCTGAGATTGCTACTCATCTCTGTCCCACAGTGTCTGTTTCTGTACCCTAGCCCAGGGCTCCAACACCCCCTGAAGCACACATCAGGTACTAAAAGCTTTCAGACTCAAGAAGGAAAACTCCTTCCACCTGGGGCACCCTCTGATCAGGGGAGTGAGGCAGCCCAGTGCCCCTGTGCCTAGTCACCCAGTGCAGAGCTGACCACAAACCACCTGAGGCAGCCAAGTGCTCCTGTGCCCTGAGTCACACAATGCACAGCTGAGCAGAAGACACCCAGCCGTGCAGGATCCCAGCCTCAGTTATACTCAGAGGGTTGGCATGTTCTGTGAAAGCCAGCATGCAGAGAAAGTGGAATCTTGGGAGACACTTAACTCTTACAGAGAAGGATTTTAGATCCTATCTCCTTGTTTGTTATTTCACAAAGGAAATATCTGCTTCTTGAAGGACAGGATTCTTACCCAAAAGTTAAAACGATGCCAAAATGAGGCTTCAAGAATCTCTACAAACTGGAAAAGCTGATCGCTCCAATACCATTTAGAACAGTGATGGGCTTAGATGGCATAAAGTTGTCTGTGGGTTATTTCAGGCAAACTCTGCAATTGCTTTACATTATCAATCTCATTCCTCAAACTATCATCTTAATGGTGAAAACTTAAAGTACATTCCTCTTATTTTATGAATGGACAACACGATATTGCTACATGTAGTGTTCCTACAGCACAGCAAAGTACTAGAGCTTCTTGTGCCCAGTGAACTGTAACTCCGGACTCCTTGATTTGTTTTTCCATTCCACCTCCTCTTTATGGGGTCTTTCCACACAATATTTCCCACAAGTCTGGATTATTGCAGAAGTGTCCTAATACACATATCCCAAGAAAAGCACTTCATTAAATCTATGCTACAGAACAATTATGTTCCTGTTACTTTGTCTCCTGGAGTGTCTCTTATTTAAATTGATTCACAGGTCAATATTAAGATTCCTTAGTTGGAACAGCTATTTTCTGAGTTAAGCATTTAGCTACTTTCCTCTGATGCTCCTGAAGCTCTTGTTGGTCCAGCTGAGGCATGTTCCCCTCAGAGGGAGCAGGTCCACTTCATCCTCACGGGCTCCTCAAACCCTTATGAGCCCAGGATCATCTGAAAATGTCCCTGTCCCTCCACTGTGCACCTCTCAGCAGACTGTCATGCAGGTCTGGGCTGGGGAGGAGCTGCAGGCACAGGAAGCTGTGGAAGCTCAGCAGTGTCTGGCCTGGCTGGGTCTGTGGGTGGAGCTGACTGACTGCAGGAGCAGGGACAGATCCAGAGCCATCCTGACACCACAGCCCAGGCTTTGGTTACACACAGTTCCATCTCTCACAGCCAGAAACACATCATGAAGAGGCTGCTGGGCTCTCTGCTGGGTCTTCTGTGCACCCAGGTTTGCTGTGAGTCGGGCTGCCCCACATTCATGGCGTCTGTGAGGATTATGCAGCTGCAGCACATGGGGGGGGGGGGAGGCGGAGGGAGGAAAAGCATCTCCACGTCCTGCAAAACTTCAGTCCTTCTCATTGTTCGTGAAACATTTTCATGGCTCTGTGGGCACTGCAGTGAATGACCATCATCTGTGACTTTCTCTTTTTCTAATCAGGGATGAAAGGGCAACAAGTGGAGCAGAGTCCTAGAGCCTTGACTCTCCAGGAGGGAGAGAACTGTGACCTGCAGTGCAACCTTTCCACCTCTACCAACAACCTGCAGTGGTTTTACCAGAATCCCCAGGGCCTCCTCATCACCCTGTTTTCCAATCCCTCGGGAACAAAGCAGAGTGGAAGACTAAAGTCCACGACAGACGCTAAGGAACGCCGCAGCTCCCTGCACATCTCCTCCTCCCAGACCACAGACTCAGGCACTTACTTCTGTGCGGTGGACACACAGTGCTCCCCAGACACCTGTAGTCTGAACACAAACTTCAGCTTGGTGGGCGTGGCCCTTCCCCAGTCACGAGAGGGCGGGAAGCCACCAGAGAAGCCTTGCACAGTTTATGTCTCTTTCCTGTGTTGGTAGAGTTTTACCCTCAGATAATTTCTTTGGTCTCAGATTTCAGGTCTTGTTCTTTTTCTTCATCTCAGTGTGTACTCCCTCCTGAAACATGTTGTCCAACTTGGCACTCGCAGAGAAACTGATAGGAGAACGGAATCTACATCGACATTTTAGCTGAACGTAGTGTCCACTCCAAAAGGATAAGGAGCAAATGAAGTCACTCAGATAAAACTGCTGTGGACAGTGATGCAACTAGTTCGTCTCTCAGGCGCATGCAGGTCCTCACCAAGGTGTCCGCAGGCAATGGCTGTCAGTGCAGCAGGGAAACAGTCACTGACTGTGCATTGTTCAACAATGTTAAAATGTATCTTCCCCCCACCTAACTCTTGTTCAAACTCCTGAAGTTCATCTGGACTAGGAGCTGCTCCATCCTGACCATGTCCCCTGCACGGTTGAGAAGAGCGCCCTGATTGGATACAGGTCTCTGAGCGCTCTTTGCTTTGTGGTGCTGTAGACCTGTTCCCTTTCTGCTGTCCGTCCTGCTTTTTCTATTTACTATTGAAGGGAAGTTGCTAAATTATCTGTGTCTGCCTTCAATTCTGTAAGTTTTTGCTTTATGTATTTGGCGGACTGTTATTGGTTGCAGATTTAAGTGTTGTATTTTCCTAATGCATAACCTTTCTTTGGCATTGTTGAAGATTCAACCCAGGGTCTTGTGCATGGTAGAAAACCATTCTTTCACTGAGCTATATCCTAGCATTGACTGTTTCTTTTATATTATTATTATAAATACACCCTCTTTGTCTCTAGTAATGTGTTGTTCACAGTTTAGTTAATCTAATAATATAGCAATTGCAGGTCCTTTGCAGTTGTTATGCAGTATATAAAGTTCCCCATTGTTTTACTTGTATCTTTTGTTGAATAGATCTTGAATGTCCTCAAAATGTTTAAAGCTAAAGGCTTCAGCCCCATAATGGCACTGCTGGGAAGGGGGGCTAGTCTGAGCTCAAAGAAAATTGGTAACATGCCCTGGAAGTGACTTGTAGAACACTGGTCTCTTACTCTTTTTCCCATTGATTGAGACATTCTACTTCCTCTGTATACATTATTCCTTTAAGTATCTTCAGCAGTGTCACCTGGTGGTCATGAACTGCCTTCTTTTATGTTTGTCTTGAAATGTCCTTATTTCTCCACCAGTGGTAAAAGGTAATTTTGTTCAATGTAACAATCTTGGTTGGCAGTTACCTATTTCCAGGACTTGAAATACCTTATTCGTGCTTTGAGGACTGCCAATGAGAGATATGATGTTACTCAGATACTTTTGACTTTTGCATATGTGCGTGTATCACCCTGATAGCTTAATGTCATTCATTTGCCTTGTGTTTTTGACATCTTGACTACAATAGCTCATAGAGAGCTATTTTCTGGTCATATCTATCTTGGGTTTGAAATGCCTCTTGTTTTTGTTTTCTAGATTTTGGAAATTTTCTGCCATAATTCCATTGAATGGAGCCTCTGTGTCATCCGTGTTTGTCTCCTCTCTCTCTTCTCGTCTCTGACTCTCTCTTTGTTGGGTTTCATCGCGGGATCGGCTCCCAGAAGTCTTGTTCATCACGGCATGCTCGTATGTTCCCTTTTCCCTGTTGATGCTTGAGTGCAGCATGTGTCCCCTCTGTCTCTGACTGATGTTCTTTCTTCTGTTTGGTCGAGTCTATTGGTGATGATTTCCACTGATTTTTGATTCATTATGTTTTTTTTCCTTTTTCAACATTTAGTTTCTATTTGTTTCTTTAAAAAACATCTCAATTTCCTTGCTAGATTTTTTTTCCCCTCTGCTGACATTTTATCCACATTGCTGAGTTCATCATAACACTGTGGTCGTTTTCCTCTTTGTAGATGGGTTTCCAGATCATCTGCTTCTCTTCTCTTTCAGGTGATTGATCATTTTAACAGAAATCTTTTAAAGTCTCCATCTGACATGTATCTATTTCAGTATCTTTGAGTCTCTAGTTCAGTTATGGACTTTTGGAAGAGCACTGTTACCTCATTTCCTCTTGTGCCCTGCGATGCTCTGCTGTGATTTCTGTATCTGTTGGTCTGGGTATCTCTTCCTGTCTGGAGTGTGTGGTCTTATCAATCATCCTACACTTGAAGGCTCAAGTCCAACATCACTCCAGGAGGAAAAAACAAACTTCCACAGCAGCAAGAACACCAAGCCATAAAAGATATAGAACTGTCCAGGTAGGTGGCTCCAGAATTTGATCCACCTCTGGCCTCGGGCTCAGAACTATCAAAAACCAAGATTTTTCTCAGTTGACTAGATCACTTCCAGAGCACTGACGGTGAGGCTATTGATCCCTATGTACTTCCCAGCCCGAGCAGATTATTCTATCTGTATCTTTGACTCAGGGTACAACCCACTTGCTCTCCGCACCTGCCACTCTGGCCCCACCCCCACCTTGTGGCTAAAGCTAAATTGAGGCTTCTGGACTGGTCGTTGTTCCCTAATCATAGTCCCCCACACTGAGTAGCACAGTTCCTTTTAAAATTATATTTATATATTATTATTATTATTATTGTGGGGAGGTGTGCTTCAGCAAGCGTGAGGATCTCATGGACAGTCTGCTCTCTCCTTCTACCATGTTTGTCCTGAGGATTGAACTCAGATCATCAGCCTTGGTGGCAAGTGCCTTTTACCACAGAGCCATCTCACTGGTCAGGTAGCACAGTTTTTAACAATAGATTCTCTTTAGTTAGTACCTGTTTTGTCCTCTGAGCCATACAGTATGGTAAAATGGGATTTCTCTCCACCACTGGCCTGTGGGGACGAGGAACGAATCTCTGTCCCACCAATCCCCACACTGGTTCCAGGCTTGTTATTGCTGTAGACTTGTCTGAAGGTAGGGCTGCCTTCTGCCTGCACTGCCTTTTACAAGTTACATCTGTGCTACCCCTAACTTCCCAGGGGGATAACTGCATGGCTGAGGCTGAGGCTGTTAGGGTTACTTCTCAGAGCACTCTCTCTCTCTGTCTCTCTCTGTCTCTCTCTGTCTCTCTCTTGCTCTCGCTCTCTCCCTGCTCTCTCCAGGTGTCCTTTAGCTTCCTTCATAGATTCCTGAAGCTCTTCCTCTCTTTGGGATAAAGTCTAATTTTTCCTTATTTTTACATGTCTTCACCTGCTCACACAAGGGCATTTCAGGTCTTTATTTTTATCTAGAAGTCTTCAGTTTACAAATTTTTTTTTTTAAAAAGTGTTCTGGAATTATTGGAGATATATCATTGAATTTATGATACACTTTTAGTAAATTAAAGCTCTCAAATCTTCTAGCACATT
>NW_008343597.1:2647950-2663677 GCF_000622305.1 Nannospalax galili | reverse complement strand
ATTCAAGTATATGTATCTCTCTGGGCACCTATATACACTGTATCTGTTTATCCCTAAGGGTTGACAAACACAGCTTTGGGAGTGACTACTGTGAAGACACATTCTCCCCTTCAAGGCCAGGAACAAGTTAACTTCTCTGATGTACATTTCTGATGTCGTTAAACACACCTGGTCCAGTCTCAGGTCACACTGATCTAATCTAATTACCTTATGATCCTTTACATTGGGAAATCAACTCATGTTTTGAAGCCCAGTTCAAACACCTCCCACATCAGCACCATCTCTGACTGGGTCAGGAAGTGGTAAGAACTTCCCTTTGTCGTCTTGTCTAGACATCAGGTGTGTTTGGTAGGCTTCATGTTCTGTTCTTGAGTGTGAAAACTAGGTAAAAGACTGGCACTCTGCCTTTCATGACAATTAACCATGCACAGCCTGTTCAGTAGGCAGTTAGGGAACTCGGCACATGTTTAGCACTTCTTTACCTTCAGTTCACCTTTCTAGGGTTTTCAGGTCCCTGCATTCCATCTTGGTCGTACCATATGAAATGAAGTATTCAAAAATAAGCAACTCATTAGTTTTAAAATGTTCACTCTTCCTTATAGCATGGTAAATTCCTGCCATGTTCCTGCACCACCCCCCCAACGCACAGGGATATGAATCATTGTTGTCGAGCATGTCCCTGCTGTCCATGCCACCTGCCACTTGTCACTGAGCAGCCATCTGTGTTATCAGAACACCTGTTCAGGTATCATAGTGCTGTGTTCAAAAACCTGAAGCTCTTCCTCTCTTTGGGATAAAGTCTAATTTTTCCTTATTTTTACATGTCTTCACCTGCTCATACAAAGGCATCTTCGGGTCTGTTTTTATCTAGAAGTCTTCAGTTCACAATTAAAAAAAAAAAAACACCTTTTTCTGGAAGTATTAGAGCTATTTCATTGAATTTATGATACACTTGGAGTAAATTAAAGCTCTCGAATCTTCTAACTCATTATGTGAGTTATGTTTTCATTTATTGAAGTTAATTTTAGTCAGCATTGCTTTGAAATTTTCTAGAAAGAGACCTGGACATCTTTATGAAAACAAAGACGAGCAATTGGGAGAACATATTGAAACACATAAATTGTTCAAATAACTTTGAAACAGATCTAAAAAACTCTTACAACTCAATAAAAGAGGACAAATAATACCACTTTAAACGGGACAATATGTTTGAGTAGACTTTGTAAAAGACTATGTACAGATTGCTAATCGCCACATGGAAAGGTGCTCTACATCAGAGATCAAAGATATAGGACTCATCAGATCTAGTCAGCTGCCTATTATGTTGGCTTTGGGAGAAAACCGTATCAGATGTAGGCAACTGGATAAATCAGGTATCCAATTTGAAGTCTATGTGAGGCCATGTTCTTTTCACAGGAAGGGCTCATACTGACTTGACTTTAATATGGGATGAAGGGGAGACAAAACAATGTTTCAGTTTGAGATCCCATTTTGTGTCTAAAAGTCCTCAGGGGAGTTGCGGTACATATGTCACACTTCAGAAGTATTTTTATTTCTAGTTATGTCCAGGATCCTAACTAAATATTGTAGATCCCCAAGGCTTAGAAGAGAACAGTAAATATATTGTAGTTGACCTCAACAGGGACAAAGTCTCTTTCCACTGAAAGAAATATTGGCTCCAGAGGAATACTCACGATTACAGGGTTTGCTACATATAAGTATTTTAGAACCTCAGTAAAGTGTTCGGGGACCTCTCTATTTGACCACAGAGGGGCAGTGCTGCTCTTGAGCAGATGAAAATTTCTCCCCTCCACTTACTCGTTCTGTGTTTAAGTTTAATTAGAAATAAAGTACATGTATCTCTCTGGGCACCTATATACACTGTATCTGTTTATCCCTAAGGGTTGACAAACACAGCTTTGGGAGTGACTACTGTGAAGACACATTCTCCCCTTCAAGGCCAGGAACAAGTTAACTTCTCTGATGTACATTTCTGATGTCGTTAAACACACCTGGTCCAGTCTCAGGTCACACTGATCTAATCTAATTACCTTATGATCCTTTACATTGGGAAATCAACTCATGTTTTGAAGCCCAGTTCAAACACCTCCCACATCAGCACCATCTCTGACTGGGTCAGGAAGTGGTAAGAACTTCCCTTTGTCATCTTGTCTAGACATCAGGTGTGTTTGGTAGGCTTCATGTTCTGTTCTTGAGTGTGAAAACTAGGTAAAAGACTGGCACTCTGCCTTTCATGACAATTAACCATGCACAGCCTGTTCAGTAGGCAGTTAGGGAACTCAGCACATATTTAGCACTTCTTTACGTTCAGTTAAACTTTCTAGGGGTTTCAGGTCCCTGCATTCCATCTTGGTCGTACCATATGAAATGAGATATTCATAAATGAGCAACTCATTAGTTCTAAAAGGCTCACTCTTCCTTGTAGCATGGTAAATTCCTGCCATGTTGCTGCACCCCCCCAACCCACAGGGATATGAATCATTGTTTTTGAGCATGTCCCTGCTGTCCATGCCACATGCCACATGTCACTGAACAGCCATCTGTGTTATAGAACAATTGTTCAAGTATCATAGTGCTGTGTTCAAAAGGTCTTTATTTTATCTAATAAGGATCCATAGGACAAGAGTAGTGATGCTTCAATTTTGATATGTCAGAGGAAAGCCACACGTGTTCCCTTCAGTGGAAGGGTAAAAGCTTTGCATGTGTGTGTGTGTATATATGTATATGGGAAAATTTAGTGTGCCTGGGGTGGGAGGATTCTGTACTGTGTAATTTAAGGCATTACATGGGCATCATGGAATGTAGTGTATGTTCTGTATGTTGACTAGATGTCTAGTAGAAAGAAATTTTAAGGAAAGAAAGAAACCTCAAAATATTAAAAGCAAGTTTAAAAATGGAAGATACTGCAGTAAAATATATTTCAATATTTATTGACATGTGTTTGTTTGCTTGTTTTTAACAGAGAAACTTATTTCTTCAATTGATAGATTAAAGCTGTATATATTTCTTCTATACAATATGATATTTTGAAACAGATACACTGTGGATTAGTTAAATATAGGTAATTAGGAAATGTGTTACATCACATAGTTATTTTGCAGTAAAAATACTTAACATTGCCTATATTTGCATTTTTAAGAATATACAATAACATTGCATTATTTGAAACAGAGACTTATGGACCCGAACTTGTTCTCAGACTCAGTTTATAACCAGATATTAATTTGAGCTTCTGATCTTCCTTCCACCACCTCCCAAGTGCCGGAATTATAGGTGTGTGTGCACCATGCAAAGTTTATCTGGTCCTGGAGATCAAATCCAAGGTTTCCTGCATGCTCTCTACAAACACAACCCATGGTTGGAGAGTTTGAGGAATAAAGACCATTGCCTATGTTGACCTCTCACGATGTTTTTCTTGGATTGGACTTGTGACAGCCACAAATATATGCAATAAAAGTCTCCTCCATCTATTTCTTATGTTATTTTAATTTCTATTACTTATAGTACAGAGGATCTCTATTTGGGGGCTTGTTTTTTTTTATTTGTTCTCCATTTCTGCTTCTCTGTGTTGTTAGCACCAATATGCAAAGCCAAACCTCTTTTTTTATATTTTTATATTACCTATAAATTAAATGTAAGGAAAATACTGTTTATTCAAACTTGGAGTGAGAGCATTAAAAACGCTGTTAATGGAAATTCATAGCTTCACAGCCTATGCAGTCTGTAGGATGTTTTCTATCATCTCTTACCCATTTATGGACAAAGTTCCTCCAGAATACATTATTCCACTACTTTTTCAATTCTTTTCTGCAGGCATAATCTTATATATGTTTAATTAACCTAGGCTTTATTTTTATAAGAATTAAAATGAAATTGACATAAATTTGGATCTTTCTTTGTAAGATCATGTAAAATATGAACATGTGGAAAAGACTGTAATAAAATTGAAGTTTCCCTAAGACAAAGAAACATATTCTCTGTGTTCTGGTCCATCACCTCAACTGGAAATGGGATATTATCTCCATTGTGTGTCCTTAACAAATCTGATTAATATTTGTAATAAAAACAAAATACTAGAGAGATGGCTCAGTGGCTAAGAGCACTCAGTGCTCTTTCAGAGAACTATAGTTCAGGTCTCAGCAGTCTCATGGAATGCCTCACAGCCATCTGTAACTCCAGCTCCAGGGTATCTGATCCACCTTCTGGCCTCTGAGGGCACCCAGACACAAAGAGCAGATGCACGCACAGCTAAACATAAACAATAAATAATAAACAAACAAATAAATAAATAAATAATAAATAAATAAATAAATAAATAAATAGGGGCTGGAGAGATGGCTCACATGTGAGGCGCACTGACTGCTCTTGCAGAGGATCCAGGTTTGATTCCCAGCATACACAATACAGCTAACAATCATCCATAACTCCAGTTCCAGATCTGATACCCTCTTCTGACTTCCACCGATGTTGCATGATTTGGTGACTTGCATACATACAGGCAATACAGTCATACAAATAAAATAAAAATAACAAGTAAAATATTTAAAAGTAATCAAATCAGTAACTTTTAAAAGTCTACATGCCCTACTTATGTTAGCATTGTGGTTTAGAGGATCTCTCTCCCACACGTGTAAGTAAAATTATCTCTACTGACATGCCCATCTTAGTGTATAAATTTAGTAGAACTAAAGACGTGAGGAAAGAATAAAAAGAGAATAGCAAAGCTCTCAATTAACCTTATCCATATACTTGTAATTACCAGCATGCATTAATTCTACAAATTCAGGCTTTCATTGTGACATTTCAGTACATGGATACATGGTGATTTGATCAAGTCCATCTAGCCCTTTGCCCTCCGTGGTCCTCTCCCCTGTCCCCTGTTCCTAGTCTCCTTCCTCTTCCCTAATTGTCTCCCTTCTGTTTTCAGATCACCTTTATTTCTTTGTTTCTTTTTTCTAATTTTCACATATAAAAATAATGTGATACATGTCTTTATGTGTCTGATTTGTTTTGCATCAGGCCCTTCAATTCTATCTGCTTCCCTTCGGACGACATGACTTTATTCTTCTTTATGGTTGAAGGTCATTCTGTTGTTTCATATATAATATTTTCCTCAGTGATCTGTTGATAGGTAATACCTAGGCTGATTCTACTATTCAGGTGTCATGAATGGAGATGCAATAAACAATGCAAATGCAGGTCTCTCTCTTGTGTGGTGACCTCAGTTCCTTCAGGTAAATACAAGTGGTATAATTGAAGTGGTATAATTGGATCATTCTCCTCCCTGGCCCTCTTCCTCTCCCCCTATCCTACCACTCCCTTTTCCCCTCCCACATCCCCTCCCCCTCCCCCTCCCTCTCCCTTACCCACACTTGTTCTTGGTGGCTGTACCAATATGCATTCCCACAGAAGAAGGGAATGGTTCCTAATGAGGAGGAGATTTCTGATTCTCAATGACTGCAATTTCAGCCTACTGAATTTGAGAAAAACGGGGAAGTGTTTCCTATGTCAGAAATAGCTTGAGACAAAGCACTTGTGTAAGGGTGGAGCCTGCTGACACAACCGAACTGCCAAGTTTCAGTTAGAGTTTGATCTGTGGGCAGATGAAAGACCACCTGAATTATCGCAGCTGCAGCTCCAGAGAAATGGGAAAGATCGTGGAAACATCATTTTTAGTGCTAGGCCTTCACCTAACCTGTGAGTCATGGAAGAAAAACCCCAGGATATGTGATTGATTTGAAGGAATAAGAGAACTGGGGTACCAGACAAAATTATGCAGGTAAACATAAAGCAAGGAACAAAAATTTGAGGCTAATGATTGTCATCGTCTCTCCACACAGGGGTGAGTGGCCAACAGAAGGACAGAAGTGACCGGCAGCAGGTGAAGCAAAGTCCTCAATCTCTGACAGTCCAGGAAGGAGGGACTCCAGTTCTGAACTGCACTTATGGGAACAGCGCTTTTGACTACTTCCCGTGGTACCGGCAATTCCCCGGGAAAGGCCCTGAACTACTGATAGCCATACGTTCAGTTCTGAATAAAAACGAAGATGGGCGCTTCACGGTCTTCTTCAGTAAAAGTGAGAAGCAGCTCTCCCTGCGCATCACAGCCTCTCAGCCTGGAGACTCGGCCACCTACTTCTGTGCGGCAGGAACACAGTGCTCCTCAGGCACCTGCAGCCAGCACCCAAACCTGCACCTGAGGCTCCAGCAAAACCCTGCTGTGGCCTGACACCGCCACAGATGCAATGAGTTTTCATCTGAACAAACAGGCGATGCAGTGAAGAAAACACTGTACGGGATAAACTAATTTGGGAACCAAAGGCAAACCAAGCTGAAGTCAGGGTTTGCTTCACTCGGGTCTCCCTTTGCTCTGCAGGAATGGCTGGATTTTCATATACATCTTCATAACTAGTTTGGACAAATTTTTCTAAGTGGTTCTATAAATAATTTTCTATGTGGTTGCTTTATTTAAACTGGAAACTATAAGGCATCATCTCTACATTCTTGTCAACAATGTTATCAATGTTCTTTACTATAGTCTAATGCTATTAGACTTTGACTTTGGCTTATCTTCTACAAATTGTATAGAATTTTCTTTTATGTTAATTTCCCCTGATAATCAGGAAGTGGTATTTTACATACATGATCAGTGGCCATTTCTATCTCCTCTCTTTGAATTGTCTTTTTATATCTTTATCTACTTCAATGAAATGCAAATATGTAAACAAGGAGGCATTTTACACACATGTATACATGTAAACAGTGTTGAAATGAAAAAAAAATGTTTTCAGGTAATGAAAATATATAACTATTTCATCAAAGAAGTGGTTTTCATAGATGAATCAAAAAATATATTGACTGTAAAAAGCAAATTTCAGAAAGAGATACACTACATAGCACCATTTATGAGAAATCTCAAAAATACGAATGAAATTGTGCACATTGGTACATTCCAGTTGTATTTATTTTATTATTATTTCATGTGTATGTATGTGTGTGAGAAGAGGGACCACAATGCATGTGTAGAGGGCAGAGAACAACTTTTTGAAGTCCGTTTGCTCCCTCTGCCTTTACCTGGATTTGGGAGTTGAACTCAGGTCACCAAGTCTCAGGGCAGGTGCTTTACCCATTAAGCTATGCTTGCCTCCATCTCATCATTTTATCACACTTGTCTACAGTATAATATTCTAAATGCCCTGTACAGAAGCTTCCCAGTAATGACTTCTTCCTTGGATACAAAGAATAGACAGAGAATGAAGGAGAAAAAAAATAACAAGAGACAAAAATAGCATAATTCATTAATTTCTTAGTCTTCTTGGTAGGTATAAAAAGTAACTGGTATATAATTTTCTGTTTTTCACTATTAAAATGTGTAATTTTTAAAGTATTCTTTAAACTACATATTTTATTTTATTTTATGTTTTTATTTTGTTGAGACAGGGTCTCCCTATAGCCCCAGCTGACCTGGAAATCACTATATAGACCAGGCTGGCCTTGATCTCACAGAGATCCACCTGCCTCTCCCTCCTCACTCTTCGGATTAAGGGCATGCACCACCACACGCATATTTAAACTATATATTCTGAAATTCATTAATTTTGTGTGTTTCTGTGTGTATATGGATGCACACCTTCAAACCACAGCCTTCATGTGGGGTTCAGAGGACAACTTGTGGGATTCCATTCTTTTCTTCCTCATTGTGGGTCCCAGAGATTGAATTCAGGTTGTCAGAATGACTCACTGAGCTATCTTAGTTGCCCCCAAAGTTTTTTGAATTAAGAGAAACAGAAGTAGCTTTTATGGTATTCAGCAATCCACACAATGGATAAAGGATTGCTTGCTGTCTTATACTTTGTAAAGTGCATTCCTCTAATGCCACAGAAATGCCAAAAAAATTCAATGGAAAACTATTTAAATTGATTTAATCATTAAAGTACGTTCATGCCACATAGCTGAGGGCTCCAGGAATCCAAGCTACGTGAGAGTGTGAAGCACAAGCATGACCCTAGGAGTCAGAGTCTAGCCTGGGCAACACAGTGAAATTTTGTGTCAGAAAATAAAAAGCAAAACCAAACCAAAAAAATGGGAAAGTTGTTGAACTTATAATGCACAACCTACATTCTCTCTTCCCTAGTCAATTGATACTTGGCAGTATGTCTCACAATCCCAGTATATGAATTCCCTGGTTCTCTCAAACTTTAAGACTGAAATTAGGATATCTGGACAGTATTTATATCTGACGGAATAACCTTCATTGAAAAGAAATGTAGACGAGTAAAGAGAACACACTACCTAGAATGGAGTCCAAGTGAGAGGAGAGGCATCATGCAGGACCCAGGAAGGAGAACTGGGAACCCTGGGAACCTCAGCAGGCCTCTGTGCTTAATAGGGAATGAGGGGTTGGGAAGTTTACCAAGAAACGAAAGAGTCTATATGGTCAAATTGCCTTAGAATAACCTAGTTATTGCCATCTGGGTGCTTTCATAAGGCAGTCAAGCAAAAGTCTGTTTTGGAATTGAGTTTGATATAAATTCCTTTACCAGATAAACTTTCAGCATAAAATATCTTGGAGACCAGGATGGCATGCCTTACGGCACGTGGACCTGGAAATTTTAAGATCAGGCCACAATCTCTGCTGAAGGGAGGGACACTGAACATAGCACCCTCAGGTCCCTGTCATGTAGAATACTGCAACTCTAGCAGAAAGAATTTGGCCAGATTAAAATTTTACAGCACTCCTTGCTTTGAGGGAAAGCATCTTGGTCAACAGCCAAGACCTCCTTGTTCTGAACAAATAACTCTCAACTCTCACTAAGAAAAAGAATAGACCAGGTTAAAAGTTTGCCATACCTTGGCCATACTGCTTAGTTATGTGCCGGTGCCAGCCGGCCAAAACGGACAGTACCTGAAAGGGGGAGTGAGGATTGAAAGAAAAAAAAGAAGACAAGAAAGACGCTTCTTGGGAGGGCTCACAGCAAATACTGCCAGCCTCCGTTTATTTCAGTTCTGTCTTTTTATACAGAAGAACTCAATTAGTTACAATTGCTGTATTTCCCCACCTGTATCTGAGGGTCAGGGAGCGGTCAGATCAAAGGTTTCTTGGATCCTTTTGTTTACCACTAATGCCTCAAGGTCAGGTATTGTGAGGCTCTCCAGAAAACTTCTTCCTCCTGAATGGGCAGGTTAAGTACTGGTTTGCATGACACAAACTCAGTAAATGAGGCTGCTGCAGCTCAATGATTAGCGGCTCCCGACAGTTATGCATATCTCTTGGCTTCTATTTAAACCCAGCCATCATGCTAGGTCCCAAAAGAGAGACTTAATGGGCTGCTGAATCTCTTGGTTCCTTTACGCAATGGCCACATTAAATAAATCTCTTTTGCTTGGTAAAAAAAAAAAAAAAAGAAAGAAAGAAAGAAAAAAAAAAGTTTACTCCTGGCCTAAAAGTTAAAGTTTACTATGTTCAAGTAACCCTGAGTAAAGCCAAACTTCCTGCATTTCAAACAGTCTAAAAGTTATATGTCCTCTTTCTCATCTAATTGTGCCCTAAATCTTTTGTGTAACTGACAAACCCTATGTGACTGCCAGTTCTTTTTCTTGTATAAAAACCTATTGAATTTTTCAATAAAATTGACTTGCTGCAAAGAGACACAAGTCCCAGAGTCAGATCCTGCAGTCACCAATATCGCCATCATGGAGAACCGCCTCCCCAAAAATAGAAGGGAATTTTTATTTCTTCAGTGTCCAAAGACAGAAAATTTTATTCTGAACAATATTTACATATTAATAGTGTCATGGATAAAAGAGCACTTGGGGGAAAGGTTTGGTTTTCTGAAAATTATAAGTATTGTAATTATTGTAGAATATTGTCAAATAGTAGACATAAGCTCATAGCAGCAAATGACAGTGCTGGATGTTTGCACCATGACTGTCATGATTCTTCCTTCCCCGGACTCCTAATAAAGCTCAGCACAGAGCTGAGCTGTATTTTGAACTATCAGCCCTCACTGCTGCCAGTGGCAACTGATATGCAACTGGAGCAATGTCAGGATGCAGAACTCTGTTTTGGCTTCATTTGCCTGGGCAGATGTTTTGCTGATGTGAAGTTCCCAGGTTCATGGTGAATGGGAAGGAAGGTGTGGTGAGGACACTTGTCTCTGCCATGAAGCTGGGACTGGTGATCACATTTCACCTTCACATCAGACTAGAGTCTGGAAAACGGGCAAAAGTTGACTGAAAATATGCAGCATTTTCAGAATTCATGCCATTTTATTTCAGAAAAGTCCTTGGGTCCTACCTCAGATTAACTCATTGAATTTTGAAACTTTCAATGTCTAAACTTTAAAAAAAATTTTCCATAAATATTTAGCTTTATTTATTTTGTTTGAAGATTTTAGTTTTAGATATTTCTTTCTGTCTCTTTGCCTCTGTCTCTCTCTTTCTTTCTCTCTGTCTGTCTCAAGGTGTGTGTGTGTGTGTGTGTGTGTATAAGAATGTATGCATACACTGGGCATGGTGGTGCATGCCTTTAATCCCAGAACTTGAGAGGCATAGGCAAGGAGATCTCTGTCAGTTCAAGGCTCCCTGGTATACACAGTGAGTTCCAGGCCAGCTAGGCCTATAGGGAGATCCTGTCTCAAAAATACCACCCCTGCCCAATTAAAGAGTATATGCATACATGCATACATGTGTGTGCAGATGTGTGCAGCAGGGGGCTAAGAAGAGGGCATTAGATCCCTAGGAGCTGATGTTATAAGCAGTTGCAGGATGCCCAGATTGTTACATAAGTACCAGGATCCAAATTCCTACACTCATAACTGAGCAGCAAGAACTCCTGACCACCAAACCACCTCTCCATCCCCCTTAAGCTTTGTTCTTTACCAGATAGTACTGTTTGTAAATTAAATTACAAAGAAAGGCAAAAAATAATGCTTAAAATGGAGCCATTTTTCCAGCTCAGCACATTCAAACGCTCCTAAGCCACGTTTCAGAGGCAGAGGCTGCACTGTACTGTGGGAGCTTGCACCTGCACTCTGGGTCATACAATCTTGCCATCACCCTGCTCCCCAGGCGGCCGTGGGCATAAGCTACTCTCCATCTGCTTAGGTACAAAGACTGCAAATGAGGACACTGACGGCCTGTCAGCACTCAGAACACTCAAATATCAGGAATTAGCACTTGTACCACTCACTGATCTGTTATTTAAATATGTGTCAAAGAATTAGAACTCTTTTAGAGACCTTGTTGGTACTGGCTTTTCTTATTGACTTTTGCTGTATATTAATTTATCATTAAAATAATGAGATCAGATGAAAGACTAAAAGATACATTCTAAATGATTATACAGCATTACACAGAAATTCAACCACTAGTTTATGTGGTGTTAATACGCCCTTAAATACTTGCCAGTTACACATATCCTATTCTTTGGGAGTAAATAATAACCATGAGTTACAGAAAGATCTGTGATAATTGTCATGCAACTGTTTTGTGAGTTTAAAATTCCTGGAATTTAATGGGTGAGATTGAATACTTGGGAGCAATATTACATCCTATCAGGACAATTCTAGGACTTGTTATGTAGTAAGCATACTTCTTTATGTGGAGGGTGCAGGAAGAAATTTTCTTATCCTTTTAAATACCCTTTAAATTAAAACTTTTGGGGGCTAATTTTTTTCAAGTGAGTTTAAAGACATTTTTATTTTTGGTTATGTGTATGTGTATGGGTATCTGCATATGGATATGTGCACATGTGAGTGCAGGTGCCCTTGGAGTCCAGGAGAGGGCATTACAATCGCTGAGGCTAGATACAGTAGGTGGTTATGAGATACCCAACATGGGTACAGGAAACACAACTCAGGTCCTCTGTAAGAACAGTGTGCTCTCTTAACCACTGAGTCATCTCTCCAACCCTCAGAAGTGATTTTTAATAATATTATTACTTAGCTGGGTGTGGTGGTACATAACTTTAATCCCAACAGTAGAGCAGCAGAGGCAGGTGGATCTCTATGAAGCCCAGCTTGGTCTACATAGCAAGTTTCAGGCCAGCTGGGACTACAGGGAGCTCCTGTCTCAAAAAGACAAAAAAGAGGATAATTAATTCTCTCTCTCTCTCTCTCTCTCTCTCTCTCTCTCTCTCTCTCTCTCTCTCGTGTGTGTGTGTGTGTGTGTGTGTGTGTGTATGTGTGTGCGTGTGTGCTGGGGTGCATGTGTGGAGGACAGAGGTCCATGTTGGGTATATTTCTGTATTGTTCCCTACCTTTTCTTTGTGGAAGGCAAAGACTTTCAGTGAACTAAGAGCTCCCTGATTGGACTAGACTGGCTGACCAGTAAGGCCCTGGGATCCTCATGTCTGTGCTTCTCAGTGCTGAGCATTATAGATGCACGCACAATTTTCCTGTGGATGCTGGAAACACAAAATTAGATCCTCAGGCTTGCACAAGAAGTCATTTACCTACTGAGCCATCTCCTCCACCTCTAATGACAAATATTATGAAACAATTTCAAAAACATATGAACAAATGAACAACTTCTGAAATTCTGAGCAACTGCCTTTTATTTGGTTTGGAAGTAGCACAATCAAATAGACCCTAGAACTCATTAAGGAGGAGAAAAGTGCTACAGTTACTCTAGATTCCAGGGCTTCCACTGAGAAATTCAAAGACTTTTGAAGGTTTTTTTCTTCATTAACTTTTATAGTCTATGGATGGAGAAAAGGTAAATGTATGTTAATGATCAGTAAGCACATTATAGAGTAGCCATGTCTTATTTGAGTTATTGAATCCCCCAGTTATTCCACTGAATAACATGGATGTGAAGCAGGTCAACGTGTAGCTCCCCTCAGCCTTATCCTTCAAAAGGAATGCATTTTCTATGCTCTCCTTAAAGTACTCCCTATTTGACTTACCAAGGAAAACAAGTAAAAAGGCAAAAGTTTGTTATACGCTATGCTATTTCTCTCTGTACACGGAACGTGTGGTTTACGATCATAGGAAATGCCATTTCCTGGTTGGTGCACAGCATAAGAACCTAGGTAATAAATACATCTGCACACTGACACCACTCAGAGACTCTGAACTCTGAGCTGAGGCAGAACAGACACATCTGTGCAGGGCATATGCCTCATGCCTTCCCCCAGCCTGCTGTGTGTGCTCGTGGCATTGGCCTTTTCTGGTATGGATGATTCACAAAGAATTTAGATGTTAAGGTTGCAGCATTCCACTGAGGCATGCAGTGTCTCACATGGACCTGAGGAAGAGCAGACATGGGAGAAAAGCAAGTGGAATGTGTCTTCAGTCTGGCTTCCCTTTGGGTCTTAAGTTAATTTAATTCTTATAGTGTTTCGCTCAACATCACATGATCAGTTGTCCATTCTGATTATTCAACAGGATCCACTGTGGCCCAGAAAGTAACTCAAGTCCAACCAGCCACAAGCGGACAGGAGGGGAAAGAGGTCACCCTGGATTGTTCATATGAAACAAGTCAGACCTTATACTATCTTTTTTGGTACAAGCAGCTTCCCAGTGGAGAGATGATTTTCCTTCTTCGTCAAGGTTCTTCTAGTGAAAATGAAAAGAGTGGTCGCTATTCTGTCTCCTTCCAGAGATCAGCCAAGTCCATCAGCCTCACCATTTCAGCCTTGCAGCTGGAAGATTCAGCGAAGTATTTCTGTGCTCTTGGGGAACTCACAGTGTTTGAAAAGATACTACAAGCTGAACAAAAACTGGAGCTCCTTAAGCACGGTCCTTCTTGGAGTTTAGCTGAGAGGCACACCTGCACATCCTCAACAAGGTCCCAACTGTGGCTTCCTAATCTGTGGTCTGAGTCAGAAGTTTGATTCTAAATTAAACTTCCTTCCACATAATTTAGGAAAAGTTTTTGTGAACAACTTTCTTCTATTGTCTAGAAGTTTTTTAGTGAAAAAAAATAAAGCACTCAGAAAGTGTATAGATTTTCTAAAGTTGCAAACCTTGCACCATAATAATTTAAATTGTCAGATTCTCTGACAGATAGATGATAACGGAACACACCTAGGTGTAATTATCTGGAATAATAGAGAAAATAAATTCTTTAGTCTTTAATCCTCACGCTTTTGAAAGTTAGAACCAAAGGAACAGAACATTCAGGATTGAAGTAGAAGACATCAGTTGTAAGGAATTGACATCCTGAAATTCCTGGAGCTGATGGGCGGTCTCTGCAAATCATTGTCCTTGAATGTGATGGTGAGCCTAAATTACTAACGGTCAGCTAGACCAGTGATTACGAAGGAAAGCTGCATGTACGCAGCCCTTGCAAAGGTGCCGTGAGACCCATGACAGCAACAGGACCTGTGATGACAAACTCCCCTCACTCCCAGATCTATTTGCTGATGAACTTCAGGAGACACAGTATTGTTTGCCAATATGCAAGTCACATAGTTTGCCCAAGACAAAGAAAACCTAGAGAAAGTGGAGAGCATGGATCAGTAGTAAACTGAGCTGTGTATGAGCTGCCCCAGTGACTGGTGCCTCAATCTCAGAGTCATGTAAGAAATACATGCTCTATCACACTTTTCTCTCAAGTCTTACACAGTTTATTCTTTCATAGCCAATCCTAAAACCAAACAACATGGGGAAGTAAATTCTGGGAAGTCTGTTTCTGATTAGCTTGAAATTCCTAAAAAACCATAGGACTTCTGGGTAAGACATCAGATTAGAAGACGCATTGGAGTGATCAGATGAAAAACTAGTGATTTTCATCTAGTTTCAACTAGTGAATCAAAACTCACAGGATTCTACTCTTATAAGAATAAAGCTAAAGAAAAAAATTAGAAAATTAGCTAGTGTGGGGCTTAGAAACAGCTAAGCCACTCTGCCCCTACACCTGCTCCTGCCAACTGCCATCAGCTGTAGCCACTCTAAAGTCCCCACATGAGTGAGCTGTTCAGGAGCCAGAGAGAGGATGTCCAGGCTGCAGTAAGGGATCCAGAGGCTAGACAAGGCCTTCAGTGAGAGCCAACAGGAGCAGATCAGGTCCTGGAGAGGGGAGCACAGTGAGGTACAGGAAGCTGAAGTTGAGGCTGGTAGATATCTGCCAAAGAAGGCCCCTCCCCTCCATTGCCTGAAGAGCTAAAGCACATCTGAGAACCTGCTCTGAGAACTGCCACAGTATTCTGATGGCACAATAAAGGTAAACTAAGCACTGGGTTGAAGCTCAGGGTAGCACACTTCCCTTATAAGAGACCCTAGGTTCAAAGCCAGAAAAAATAAATAAATAAATAAAAGACCAAAGTGAAGCTAGGGTGGGCAGGCCTCTCATACACCCTGAGTCCCCATCACAGAAAGCAGGCTCTGTGCATAGAGTTGCCAAAACAATGGAGACAGGCTGTAAGATTCAGGTGGAGATTCTCACATCACATAGTTCTGGCTGAAAGCGGTCTTCAGTCACAGAAATCCTCATCTGGAAGGACACACAGACTGGACTTGTTTGGATTAGTGACACTACCCTTTCCCTCATCCCTGGAATCTGATACAAAGAGAATCCAAGTGGAGGAAACAACCATTACCTACGTGTATGGGGGGACCTCACAAGCCCCTCCCCTCCCCATGTTAGAACACTGGTGAACCCGGTCTTGTGTAGGTCCCATGTAGGTAATCACTGCTGCTATAATTTCATGGGTTAAAGAGCCATATCACATCTAGAAGACAATATATTTTGATTTTGGTTT
>NW_008343597.1:2639299-2647850 GCF_000622305.1 Nannospalax galili | reverse complement strand
GAGACAATTCATTAAGAAAACCTAACAATTATAAATATATAATATAAATAATAATGTAATATATAATATAAATAAATTTTGCAAGATATATAGTATATGTTAAACAGAACCTTTGAACTCTCAGTTTAATAAAACAAATACTAAAAGATATTAAATTTGAGGACTGGATAGACGCCTCAGTGATTAAGAGCACGGGCTGCTCTTGGAGAAAACCCAGATTCAATTCCCAGCACCCACAAGACTGCTAACAACCATATGTAACCCTAGTTCCACGGGAGTCCAAATTCCTCTACTGACCTCTGTGGACCTTGCATGACACAGGTGCACTTAAATACATGCAGGCAATACAATACACTCATACATGGATTCATGCATGGATTCAGTTCATTCTTAAGAAAAAAAAATATATGTATGTATATATATGTATATATATATATATAAACTGATTTTAGAAAGATGTGAAATGCCTCACATATGCTCCTATACAATAATGTCTAAATCACTTTACCATTTTGACTTTTATCTAGGCCCCCAAACTAAAAATCAGCAAAGATAATTCAGAGCAAAGAATTCCATCGTCCACCAATCTTGTTTTGATAGAATTCCAGGCAGGAAGAAGAAGACAAATATGTAACTAGAGAACTCATTGAAATGCAAACAACAACAAAATCTTGTTATCATAACAAATTCATATCCTCTGCTCTGAGAAACAAATGCTTGCCGTCTCATTAGAAACAACAGCAAATAACAAGAAAATGCATTTTTTAACTGATTAAGGGAAAATGAAGCAAACTTTCAAGATGTCTTGTGAATACGATATTTTTTTTTACCGTGTCTGTGTTCTTTTCAAAATCCTGACTGCCCTGCTATATTTAGGAGGGTAGGAAAAACAATGACTAGCTCTACAGAATGGATGATTAAGTTTTCTAGAAGCTTCCATTATCAAATCCACATGGAGAGAAAATAAAGCAGACATGAGCCACAGATGTGGACGTTGAAGGAAAGATAAGTTTTTCTAAGAAAAAGTAAAGTTGACATATGTTTAGTTGTTATTAATACATGTCAGGCACCATAGAACATAGTTCAGAATCTTCCCAATTCAAACATCAAAACCTCTGTAAGACCGCTTCTAATTTTTTATTTCTAATGTCCTAGATGGAGACATATAAAAATTAAAAATCTATAGAAAACATTCAGAATTAGCCTTTCTGAGACTCAGAAGGAAGTAGTGCTTGACTGAGCTCTGTCTCCTGACAGGTAACTGAACAGTTCTGTATTTATGCTGAGTTCCTTCCTGCTCTCTAGCGTTCATAAGTCAGGCTGAGGCATCCTAGTCGTGACAGGAGCTGGGACCAAAGTTTGTGTACTTTGCAATAATACCAGGGAGGATTAGATTGTAGTGTGGGGTCGGCTGCCCTCTCAAATGTAAAGGTGATTTCTGTAGAAATGAATGCAGTGATTTGGGCTGGTGAGCAGAATAGCGGTTTTGATATGACGTTTACTATTGTTGCTTCAGAGTTCAGCTCAGAAGAATAAGAAAGCCTTTATCTAGTTGGTAGATTCCTGGCAAGTTCAGAGCATGTCTCTTAGTCCTTTGGTATATTATACAATAAGCAGAATTGGTAGTGCCTACATAAGGAAGTACTTCTTCTGTATGATTTCCATGTGTGTTCTTTCATTATTATTGGATCATTTCAAAGTTGGTAAATTTTCTTTTGTGTAACAGCATTGCAACATTCTTGAGACCATAGACTTGTTTTGAAGTTCTAGACCTACCACTTATGGTTTGAGTGGAAGTGAAATGATTGGCTCATGATTTTCATGCACAGATTCCTCCTTGTAATATCTACTGAAATGGTCAAGATAAAAAAATGAAATCATGCAGGCCAGTGATTAGCCCAGTGCCAACCACAATTGAAAAGTTACTTTTAAAAAAACCTGGATATGTGAGAGATCGAATACTTTGCCCAATGCTACAAAGCTATTGTCATAGCAGAGCCTTCCCTCCACTCCTCTTGAGAGGCCACAGTCAACTCTAGAGGAAACCAAGGCAGAGTCTTACTGAATGGACCCATGTAGTGTTTCTCTTTCCTGTTGCCTCCTGGTATTCTTTCTTACTTTCTTCTCCTCTCTCCTTTTGAACACTTCTTCCTCCTCTAACGGCTATCCTTCAGGTATGTAGGAAGGCAGAGGATAGACAGACAGATAGATATAGATAGATAGACAGACATATGGACAGACAGATAGATAGATAGATGATAGGTGATAGATAGATAGATAAATAGATAGATAGATGATAGATAGATAGATGAAAATAGATAGATAGATAGATAGATAGATGAAAGATAGATGATAGATGATAGATGATATATGGACGATAGATAGATGATAGATAGATAGATGAAAGATAGATGATAGATAGATGATAGATGATATATAGATGATAGATAGATAGTTGATAGATGATAGATGATAATAGATAGATAGATAGATAGATAGATAGATAGATAGATAGATAGATAGATAGATAGATGATCTATAGATAAATAGATAGATAAATGATAGATGACAGAGATATGGAAATAGATGTACTGGAAACCTAGGTTCCACAAACCATTGATATTTGCCTTCCTGATTCTAGTTTGTTTTGCTTTCCATAATAATCTCCAATTCAATCAGTTTCCTGCAGTGATATAATTCATTCTTCTCTACAACTGAATAAACTCCCTGTGTATAAACTCATTTTCTTTACACATTCCTTTGATGATGGGCATTTGAGCAATTCTGAATCTTGGGTATTTTGAAAAGCGCTGCAATAAACATGAATGTGATCGTGGAAAGCTGTAGAAAACTGCCTTAGTTGCCTTTCGGCATATTCATAAGAGTGGTATAATTGAATCATAGGGTATTTCTGTCTCCAATGATTTGACAAGCTCTGTAACTGATTTCCACAGTGGCTGTGCTAGTTTATGTTCCCACAAACGATATAAGGTTTCTGACTCTCTACATCCTCACTAGCGTTTGTTTTCATTTGTTTTCTAGGCGATGACAGTTCTGAGTGGGTGAGATGGAATCTGAAAGTGGTTTTCATTTGAACTTTTCCTTATGGTTAGGAGATATTGGAATTTTCTGTCATATGCTTATTTCTTGTTTTGAGAACTCTCTTTCAAGTCATTAGCTGATTTATGGATTATATTACTTGGGGTTTTGTGGTGTTTAATTGTTTAAGATCTTTGTAGATTCCAGATATTAATCCACGTCAGATGTCTAATTGGCAAACATTTTCTCCCACTCCATAGTCATCCTCTTCATTCTGTTAAGTGTTACTTTTTAAAAATAAACAGATCCTCATAAATTTCATGCAACACTATCTGTTCATTGTTATTTTTATTATTATTTATTATTATTATTAGTGTATGCTGTAGAGGGCACTCATGCCTCGATCCATAGGTGGTGGACAGAGAACAACTTTCTGGAGTCAGTTCTGTTCTCTCTTTCCACATGTATGTGGGTTCTAAAGATCAAACTCAGGTCCCCAGGATTGTACAGCAAGAGCTTTTACCCACCAGCCTCCCATTTGTTAACATTCTTGTAATTATTTCCTAAACTATTGGAGTCTTTTTCAGAAAGTCTTTGCCTAAGCCTCCTCTTGAATCAGATTCTCTATTTTTTTCCAACAGTTTTAAAGTTTCAAGTCTCACATTAAGGTTCTTGGTCCATTTGGAATTTATTTTACACTGAATGGCAGATAATAAGTTTTATTCTTCAATTTATGGATTGGGTAGAGGGATGAGACATGATCCCAAAGCAGAATAATGAATGCAGAATTAGGCTACCACACTGCCTGGAGGCCAAATCAGGCATGCTCAGGCTGCCTCGGGGGCATAGGTTCAAGGCTCAAGGAGAGAGAATGGGAAGAGATGTGCCTGCTCATTAGAGACAACAGGGAAGCCTGAGCCCTGGAGCACTGTGAGGGATTAGAGATCTCCCCAAAGCAAGGGACAGGTGCCACAAGGTTTGGGCTGCTCACTCCTCTGGAAGCTGGAGGCTGAGTCAGGCATTTTCAAGCTTCCCCAGAAGGACAGGTCTAAGCACAAGGACAGGAGACTGATTCAAATTGTTATTCATTTTAATTTCATGTGTATGAATGTTATGCCTGCATGTATGTATGTAAGCGCATCCATGTCATGCAATGCCCAGGGAGGACAGAAGAGGGTGTCGGAGACACTGGAACTGGAGTTATAGAAGGTTGTTAGTGGCAGGATGGTTGCTAGCCAGTATGTGGGTAGGATTTGAACCCCATTCCTCTGCAAGAGCAAACAGTGCCCTTCCCAGCCCCAGATTCTAAGTATTTTAAGTTTCTTACATGTTTGTACTTCAAATACATCACTAGCAATTTATTTCTATCCCAACATAATTAGATGATGTCTGTAGTTTCTCTTCTATTGATTTCTAAGTTTATTCTATAATAATCAGATAAGATATGAGACATCATTTAAATTTCTTGTATTTGAAAAAGCTTAGATTATGGTGAATAATGAATGTCACTCAACAGCTCCTAGTGGACTGTTCTATAACTGCTAAGGCCACTTGATCTATGGTATATTTTAATTCTGAAATTCTATTCCTGGATTTTTTAGTTTGGATTGTCTGCCTAGAGATGAGTGAGATGTTGATAGCTCAACTGTGAACAAAGCTACCTTCTAAAGGTGAGTGGGTACTGAAGAAACAAAGTGTTATGCACCAGGACATGCCTGTCCTTTTTGTGATTAGTTACTCAAAAATACTGCAGTCACTTTAGGGACTTCCCTTCCTTATATACCAGAACCTGTTTCTGATCACTGTTAGTTTTGCAGCCTCTTTTCATGGAAGGTTCTCACTGGCTCCAGAAACATCCCAGTTGGGGTGTTCAGTGGTGGGGGCTAATGTCTCAGCCAAGCATTGTCTCCTGAGTATGATGGGATGTGAGGGAGGCAGGTGATCACAGAAACCTGTTACTGGAGGGCAGGTCTCAACGCTTTCTAATTCTGCTTAGCACTAACTACCCTGCAGGATGGACACAGCTGTCAGGAATGACCCAGAAATACTTACTCTAACATTACAGTATATATGTGGAGCTGTGTCCTACAGAAAGATAAAATTCAACCATTTCTAAACTCTGGATTCTATAGTCTAAGGACAAATGTTGAATAAAGGAATTGAAGCAAGTCCCTGTGCAAGGTAAGAGCTTGAACAGCTCGTTGAGCAGGATCTGGCCACAAGATGGCAGAGCATCTCCGCAGCCATCTCCGCAGCTGCAGAACTTAGAAGGGACTTCTGGTTGACTTCTCTAGGAGCAGGCTGCACACAGAAGCAGTGCTCTGTGCAGATAGTTTAGGAACCTGCTGTGCTGGGGAGGAAAGAGGAGGTAACCTGATAACACACACCTTGCCTGGCTGGAGGCCACAGTCCCAAGGGTCACAATGAAGACGCTGATGGGACCTTTGGTCCTGTGCATGTGGCTAAAGCTGGACTGTGAGCTGAGAGCTTTTGGGAAACAAGTTTGTTAGTGGTGTTTACTATTAAGTCTGAAGAGCAGACTGACCTTCTCCAGATTGCCAGAACTACTGTAAGAAAAAAGCAAAGTCTGGAGAATGATACCTGATGCTCTTCCTGATGTTTCCTTTCACACAGGTGTGAGCAGAAGAGAGCAGCTGGAGCAGAGTCCTTCTTTCCTGAGTCCTCCATTTCCTGAGGGAGGGAGACAGCTCCATCATCAAATGCACCTCCACAGACAGCTCTCCCTGCACATCACAGCTGCCCATGCTGAGGACTCAGCCTAATACTTCTGTGCAGCAGAAGCATGGTGTGCCCCAGGTACCTGCTGTCTGTACCCAAACCTGAGACCAGGACTACAGACTTTTTTTCTACCCTTGAAATCATGATTTTTCTGTGTTGGATCCTTAGTAGTTGAACCATCTAAAACATCCTGAAACTCTGTTTCCAAAAAATACAGTGAGTGGGCTGGGGAGATGGTTCAGTGGTTAAGAGTACTAGCTGCTCTTACAAGGACCCAGGTTCAATTCCCAGCACCCGCATGGTAGGGAACAACCATCGTAACTCCAGTTCCAGGAGACTCAACACACTATTCTGACCATTGTGGGCATTGCACGACATGGGTGCGCTTACACACACATAGGCAATACACTGGTACAGAGAAAATAAAAATAACAAACAAGATATTTATTAAAATAAGATATAATGAGTGATAGAACATTTTTAATGATTCATGATGAGAGTGACTTCTTAGTTAGATAACAGGTCTCAAGAGTCAACATCTAGTTATTCAAATATGTCCTCTACAGACGCCATTTCAGCGTCACTGGTAGAGAGTACCCTACTCATCTTGTTGAAAAGGCTCTTATCTTTTAATAACAGTATCCACTGTGGACTATTACAGAATTAGTCATTGCATAGCGTAGGAAATAGTCATGCATTGGAGGTCTTGGACATGACTTCTTCATAACAACATTTGCTGTAGAATTAAAAACAGCATTAAACAAAACTTTGGTAGATCATGCACGGAAACCAGCAGAGATCAGAGCATTCTAGATGTGGCTTCATTTGCATTATGATCTCTGTTGAACACGCCTATTGTCTTTGTAGTCAGAAGAAAGATGCTTGTCGTACAAAACATTCTTGCCTGTGAGTGACTGCTTACTACACAGTCTTTCTGGAGCTTAGCCCTGCAATATTTGGTGTATTGAAAGAAGCAAGGATCAGTTCCTTCTAGCAACATGTTTTCTGTTACCCGCTTGGGGCTTGTGATCCTCGTACTCTTCAGTAAGTCATGTTTTATCCTAAGGACTAACGACAATTCATTTTTAAAGTCATAACAACCTTCAGCTTTTAAACCTTTTAACAAAGCAATTTTATTTTTTCTAGAGAAGAGCAATGGAGATTCTGTGACCCAGACAGAAGGTCCAGTTTCTCTCACAGAGAGGGCATCTGTAATGCTGAACTGCACCTACCAGACCACTTATTCAGTTCCCATGGTTTTCTGGTACATCCAAGATCTCAACAGAGCCCCTCAGCTGCTCCTGAAGACGGCAACTGAAAACCAGAGGACAGAGAACCGAGGGTTTCAGGCCACGCTTGTGAAGAGCAGTAACTCCTTCCACCTGCACAAGTCCTCACTGCAGCCCTCAGACTCGGCCCTGTACTACTGCGCTGTGAGTGACACAGTGCGGGAAACTGCAGGGGGAGCTGAGCACAAACCCAGGCTCACAGGAGGGCTGCAGGGGAGCACACCTGTAGACAGAGGGGTTACATGTTTTCTCTAAGCAGTGTTTACCCAGCTTTCAGGAGAACAGTGATAAATCCCAGATCAAATTCCTAGACATCTAAAATACTGTGAACTACTCAGAGTAAGGATAGGGTGGGTGTCAGTGTTGGAAGCCATGTTGAGATCTGCAAGATGAGAGCTCAGTCAGGAAACCTGTTCTTCCCCAGATGGTATAGTATAGGCACTCTCGAAGCAAATCTTTCAAGGGAAAGCTTGATTTAAGATTAATCTTGACCAAAATGTCTCATGAAATTAGCTTTTTAAAATCGCAATGGATTCTGTGTTCTTCTCACAAACATTCGTGACACACGATCTTGTCTTTATGACTCAGCTTCCGTCTCCACAACTTCGGCTCTGCTTTTACTTGATTCGTGTTGCAGAGAATTCAGTCTAACTGCTCACCAACTCTTCCCTTCATGAAGCAGCTCAAGAGGCACCGGAACTGGACAGCCGTCAGGATGAGGCCATGAGGGTTGTTCCTTCCCTGTGCTCACTGTGCACTGGGTGGTGAGGCAGCCTGGCTGGAAGACGCTTCTTCTAAGAAGTGCTCCCTCCTCCTGTGTGCTCTTCTGTACCATCACCCAAGGATGTGTGCAGTCTCTCATCCTGGATTTCACTTTAGGTTATCTGAAAATCCTTCGGAAAGAGGGAGGATGCCAATATTTTGATCCACTCCAGCTCTTTTAGGAGAATAATGAACTGAAAAACTTCACCATTCTACATAGTTCTCTAAAACACAAAGACAGGGCAAAGACCAAGGATGTCTTTCCCAAGCAAATAACCAGCTTGGGTCTTGCGGATCCATCCCAGTACCAGAATTGAGGTCCTGAGCTCCTGTTCCTGTGATGTCCAGGTTCCCCACCATCTCAGCTCTTTCTTCCTTGGTTTCAGGGACACTCGCCCTCCCCAGCTCTGTGCTGTGTCAGAGACTTGGCAGGGGGAGCTCCTGCTGCCATCTCAGCACTCAGGACAGCTTCGGTCTCTGGGATCTTTCCCTGCCCCAGATCCTGGTCCTGAGTTCACATTCCTGAGAATTCCCTGTACCAGGCCATCCCAGCTCTGTGCACTCCAGACCTGTGAGCACCCCAAGCCCAACCTATCAGCATACCTATTCACCTAGCAGCCTCCAGCCCACCCTACTAATTCAGGACCTTGTGGAGTCAATCTTGGAATCTCAAAAGCTGCAGCTAACTCTGGCTGAAATGAGACCAATTCTTTCACTCCATT
>NW_008343597.1:2638892-2639265 GCF_000622305.1 Nannospalax galili | reverse complement strand
AGCCAGGTCATAACCTGAAAAATTGGGGAAACAGCAAAGATACAATCAAACATTTAAAAAAGATGAGGTCACTTGCCCATACTAGGAAACACCGTAACACAAGTCCAGATGCTTAGTTCTCATCAGAAGTACACAAACAACATGAATAACCAAGGTAATATGCCACTACAGAAATTAGCAAGTCCGTTGTAATGTTTCCCCAAATTGAAAATCGAGTGAATGAACAATACAATGGTTTCAAAATAGCAATTATAAATATATTCAAGGAACTCAGTGTATGAATAAAAGACTGAATGAAGACCAGGAAAGCACAGATAGTGAAATGAAATAACTAAAACAGTTCAAAACATGGAATTAGAGTTCAATGAAGAGA
>NW_008343597.1:2637404-2638220 GCF_000622305.1 Nannospalax galili | reverse complement strand
GCCACTACAGAAATTAGCAAGTCCGTTGTAATGTTTCCCCAAATTGAAAATCGAGTGAATGAACAATACAATGGTTTCAAAATAGCAATTATAAATATATTCAAGGAACTCAGTGTATGAATAAAAGACTGAATGAAGACCAGGAAAGCACAGATAGTGAAATGAAATAACTAAAACAGTTCAAAACATGGAATTAGAGTTCAATGAAGAGACAGAATCTCTGAAGAAAAGCCAGACTGAAATAAAACTTGAAATGACAAACTCAGGAATGCAAACAAAAATCTTAAAGGAAAGAAGTAAAAAGAAAGTGGAGGAAATGGAACAGAGACTATGAGATCGTGAAGACAAGCTTGGGGAAATGGATCACATGATCAAAGAAAATGTCTGGGACACTGTAAAAGACCAAACCTACAAATCATAGGCATAGAAGATGTCTATGGAGGTAGGTTGAATGAAAATGTTCCCTATAGGCTCCAAACATTTGAACATTTTGTCCCCAGAGGATGGCACAGTTTTGGGAGTTCTTAGAAGGTGTGGCTATCCTGGAGGAAGCATGTCATTGAGGGGTGGGCTTAGAGAGTTCTTAAGGCTTGCTGGCTCTCCAGTCACACTCTTGCTTCCTGTGCCTGCAGGAAGATGTAGAGGTTAGCTTCTGCTCCTCCTCCTCCAGCCACCTCTGCCACAATGTCTCCCCTCTAAGACAGACTGTAATTCCCCTGGAACTGTAATCTCAAATAAACTCTTCCTTTTATAAGTAGTTTTGGTCAGTGTTTCTATCACAGCAACAGAAAAATGACTAATACAGCTACATAGTGA
>NW_008343597.1:2612957-2636530 GCF_000622305.1 Nannospalax galili | reverse complement strand
AATACACTTTCTTCTCAGCAGTTGATGGAACTTTCTCCAAAATTGATCACATATTAGGATATAAAGCAAATCTCCACAAATTTAGTAATATCATCCTGTATTCTACCCAACCACAAAGGAAAAAAGGAGGATGTCAACAACAGTAAAAATGTAGAAAAGTACACAAATTCATGTAAACTACACAACACAATATAAATGAAAAATGGGTCATGAGAGAAATCCAGAAAGAAATTTAAAAATTCTTAGAATTGAGTGAAAATGAAAACGCAACATATCGAACCCAAAATTGATAGCTTTAGGAGCACACACCAGGGAATTAAAAACATCTCATATAAATAAAGTATACACCTGTGCCGGTGCCAGCTGGCCTTAGATGAACAGCACCTAAAAGGGGGAGTGAGGATTGAAAGAAAAACAAGACAGAGAAAAGATACTTGGGAGGACTGACAGTAGGGACTGCAGCACCTGTTTATTTATCTCAGCCTTCTTATACAGCAGAACATCAGATAACCACAGTTTACTTAGCTCAATTAGCTTCAACAGCTCTTTTTCCCCACCTTTATCTGAGGGTTAAGGAATGGTCAAATACTTGTAGTGAATTCCACCAATCAACCGTCTTCCCTAAATTATCAGCACATTCCTTCTGACTTGACAGATCAATTCAGTGCTTGTGTGTAAAACACAAACTCTTGAGTCAAGGTGAAAGGTCATAAAGTAAATAAGTAAGCCTGCCACAGCTCAATGGACATAATGGCTGTGCTTACATTAATAGCTCCCAACACACCTGAAGACCTTGCAAAGTAAAGAAGAAACAGCACCTAAAAAGAGTAGATGGGAAGGAATAAATGAAATCAAGGCTGAAATTTATAAAATAGAAACTAGAGATGATGTAAACAATACAAAGAATCAAGGAAATGAAGAGTTAGTTATTTGAAGAGATTAAGATCGACAAACATTTAGCCAAATTAACCAAAGGAAATGAGAGAGAGAGAGAGAGAGAGAGAGAGAGAGAGAGAGAGAGAGAGAGAGAGGACCGAAATGAACAAACTCAGACTTGAGACAGGATGGGCTGCCTAGACTCCAGTGGACGCATTTCTGAATGAATAAGACACAGCATGTATGGCAGAGTGCATAGGGTTTGGTGGAGAGATGGGGGAGGCATGGATCGGGGAGGGGTCTGGATTTGAGTGGGAAATGTACAAAATTTTAAAAGCTCAATAGAAAAAAGGGAGAAAAATCCCCATGCATTCCACTAAACCAGAACATCTACAGCAGAAACATTTCTAGGTGTGTGTAGCCTAAAATTATATCAAAATGATATAAATTATTTAAGCAGACACGTAACAACCAGTGAGATAGACGCAGTGATTTAAAATCTCCCAACAGAATAGAGCCCTGGGACCAGGATACAGTGCAGAATTCTACCAAACCTTTAAAGAAAAATTAACACCCGTATTTCTCAAGTTTTTCCATGAAATAGAAAATGAAAGAACACTCCAAAATTATTTCTATAATGCTAGCACTTCTCTAAAACCAAAACCATATCCAGACTCCACAAAAAAACAAAATTGTCGGACAATCTTTCTGGCGAATATAGATACAAAAATTCCTCCCAAAATATTTGTGAACACAATGGAAAAACACATCAAAAAGATTATCCACCTTGATATAGTTGATTTCATCCCAGGAATGCAGGGATGCTTCAACATATGTAAATCAATAAATATAATCCGTTCTCAGGAATAAAAACTATGTGAGCACCTTAGTAAATGTTAATAAGGCCTTTGATAAAATCAAATATCCATTCATGATACAAGTTATGGAGAATCTAGGGACACAGAGGACATATCTGCACATAATAAGGCAATATACAAAATCCCTACATCTAATATCATATTAAATGGAAAAAAACGGAAAGCATTCCCATTAAAATCAGGATGAAGACATAGACGTTCTCTCTCTCTCCATTCCTGTTCAATATAGGAATTAAAGCCTTAGCTAGAACAATAGGACAAATGAAGAAGATAAAGAGGATACAAATTAGAATGGAAGAAGTCAAAGTGTCCTTATTTGAAGATATGATTCAATACATAAAAGACCCTAAAGACTCCTCCAGAAAACTCTCAGAACAGATAAATACTCTCAGCAAAGTGGAACTATAAAATTAACACCTCCAAATTGTAGCTTTCCTGTTTATCAACATCAAATATCCTGAAAAGATATCATGCAAATGATCATGACAGCCACAAAAACCTTAAAATATCTTGGGATAAATCTAACCAAGGAAGTAAAGAAGTTGCATAACTAGAAAATGAAATGATGAAAGTCACAGGTCAATGGATGGAACTGGAAACTCATCCTGAGTGAGGCAACCCAGACCCAGAAAGACAAGTGTTACATGTTCTCTCTCATAACTGGATGCTAGCTTTGAAGTCCTAAATATGCATGTTTCAATTTCAAAATCCAGAGAAATCAGAAAACTAATAAATGACAATGAGGGGAGGCTTTGGGGGGGTGGAGATAGAGTACAGTGATATAAAGTGGGAAGGGTAATAATAAAGTAGGAACTGTTCAATGCCTTTGGGCATTGGAGGGCAGGGCAGAGAAGGGACTGTGTGGAGGGATAACCAACACTAAAAGCCCTTAGAAACGCCATATGGGAACCTACCACTATAGAAATTTCAGAAAGTATATACATATAAATTACAAAAAGAAATTAAAAGGAGAACCTTTTAACAGGGAGACACTGCCCCTACCAGGTGTCATAGGCTAACAAAATTAAAGACCAATAACAGGAATGAATTCCCTCTTCTGAAGCTGTTAATCAGGGTCCCACAGATCCTCAGCCGATACTGGTCATTGTCCTGCTCTTGTTTACTGACCAAAATTGGACAGTAAAAGCCTATTACTGAAGACACTACATGCATGAGCTGTAGAACAAACAAAGAGAAATCGAGCTGATGCTGACTTCAAAGCCTCATCCCCACTGGTTACATTTCATAGAGCTGGAAGATGCTATGTGTGCTAGCAGAAGAGAAAATTAATCATCAACCTTACCCAACTGTGAATTCTGTGAAATATAACAGCTGACCTGGCAGGATGTGCCCACTATTTGGCATAGTGGTACAAATATCATGGGAGGAAGCAACCACTTACTCATTGGATTTAAGGTCCACTTCATAGGATGGAGCCCATACCTTACATTGATATCAGACCTCAGAACCCAAGGCTGGACATGCCACAGGACATATCGGAAAGCCCAATACTAGATTTCTGCTAAATAGATATAGTATTAAATTGATTCCTAGTAACTTATTGTTCTACCCACAGAATAATGCATGTCTCAGCTTAACCAGACAAGCTTCCTTATGCAGCACACGGTGCACAGATACCCACAACTCACCAATATGCAGAGAACAAGAGGCTGCAGACTGCTTATCCCTGAATTGGACACCTGTATCGAACTTCTACCTCCCAAGGGTCTGGGATTATTGTGGAACAGGGTGTGGAAAGACAGTAAGAGCCAGAAGTGGTGGATGATCACAAGCAAAGAGTTTTCCAGACAGCTGGTCCACTACTCATACGAACTCATTACAATGGTGACAGCACGCAGAAGTCCCATGCACGTTCAAACCTGACAAAATCCCAGCACAGACATGGGGAAGTTGCTACCCCATCACTACTTAAGGAACTTTTGGTAATGGATGGCTGCAGGAGGGGAAAAGTGAGTCTCTTTCAAGGTTTGTGACTCTTCATAAGCTAATCAGGCTTGTGTGGATTGACTCACAGTGAAGGACATTTGCAAACACATTTTAGACTCTATAGCCATATATAGTATCTATATGTTAAGGTCCATTAAATTGGGCAGCAGGCATGATAGAGAAGAGGTTCAAAATATCAAAATACATCGCATGGAAATTACAGAAATTCAACTTAAAAACTTCCCCTTTTAAGATTAATTTTCATTTTAAATTATTAGTATATGTGTATGGTCATGTGCACCTGTGAGTGCAGGTGCCCAAGCAGTCCAGAGGAGAATGTCAGGACCCAGGGAGCTGCAGATATAGACTGTAGTGAGCTGCCAGGCATGGGTACTGGAAATTTAAATTGGGTCCCCTGCAAGAGCAGTATGTGCTTTAACCATTGAACCATCTCTCAAGTCCCCAGTTTAAGGAACTTTAAACATCACTTGTCACCAGAAATGAGAGTAGAATTCTAGGACTCTACGGTTCTATAATGTTACATTACTTAGTGAGCAAGTGTAGACATCTATGCTTTCCCAGGAGTCTGTACAGAGCGTGCAGTTGGTAGGCTGAAGCCTAGGAAAGGAGTTGGGGGTCAGGGGAATTGTGAGACATTTTGACTTCTACACAGGGTAGTGCATGCACTGTCTGAAGACTGAAACAAGGCATCATGAAAGTTTGCCCAGTTGCAAGTGCCACGTGTGGCCTGAGACAAATCCCTAGTGATGGAAAACCCAAAAGCCAAAATAAATCGAGAGATGACTCCCACATCTGGGAGTGGAGGAACCCTATTGGA
The DNA here is from genome assembly GCF_000622305.1 of Nannospalax galili. Classification (NCBI taxonomy): domain Eukaryota; kingdom Metazoa; phylum Chordata; class Mammalia; order Rodentia; family Spalacidae; genus Nannospalax; species Nannospalax galili. Next base: position 2,631,991 of record NW_008343597.1, on the reverse strand, counting down.
AACCATAAATACCACAGGTCTCCAGAATTTTTGCAGAGCTCAGATTCTAAACCCTGACATAGGAAAGTCCTGATTCTCCTGCATGGAACACAAGTTGGCCAGGTATCCGCTTTGCTTGTATACCTTCTGTTTATAGAGGCCATGAACATTTTTGGATATGAGTCAGATTCTGTTTCCTTTAAGACTGTACAGACTAGAACAACCTTATTACCCATATTCAAGATCAAGAACTTGTTCTTGCAAATAAACCTGGTTTCCTGGGGTTCTTACCAACATAGCAATCTAGCTAAACCACAGAACTAAGTTTGCCCCTAGAGCCTAAGAGCTCTGCAACTACTGTTTTTTGACCAGGTTTACAGTACCCAAGCATGAGTGCCTTCTTGTGCTGTAGACCTCTCGTGCAGTCTTATAGTAGTTTCTTGCTCCCATAATATCCATGCCATGTAACACTAGTGGACACATCTTACTGGGCAAGCCAGTATTCAAATCACAATGTCCACAGCAAGATAAGACTTGCCACGTTTTCTTCCTCAGCAGCCTGTGAAGGACCTTCCGGCACTATGAAGGCCACTAATTAGGAAAGAAGCTTTCAGCCCAGACCCAGCTTCATTTCTTTGTAACTCGAGCCAAGATATGGTGTCTGAAACCATAGGGTTCTATCAATGAGCCCTGGTGAGCAGTTTCCCTGGCTCTGTATTCCAGCTCTCTCATTTATCTCTCCATCCATCCTGCTGTTGATCCCATCCCCTGAGACGTTTACCTCATCTTAACTTCTAGGATCCATTTTCTTGGTATTTATTTCCTTTATTTCTTTGTTGAGAACTTTTTGTTTTATTTTGTTTTGATTTTTCACGTAATGTCATGATATATAGTCTAGGGACATTGAACTGATTATTGGAGATAGAGAGTATATTAGAAGACTAATTGATACATTGGACACACAGGGAGACAACACCATGGCAGCAATTTTGAAGAGTTCAGGACCCAGCACGGACTCAGCATGGCAGGGATTCTAAAAGGAAATCAGGGCTCACCAGCAGAAGTAGGACTCTCTTGTTTACTTATATGTGGATGGGAGTGGCTCCATAGCACAAGCCCACAGTCAGACTCTAGGATTCCCAGGAAGGAGGTAGGGAAAAGGGTAGGGAGCAGGATGTGTGGCCACAAATATCTTTTTGATGTAAAGTCACTTCTTCAGATCAGAAATTTTGGGACCTGGAAGTGTGTTAGCTAGAGATTCACAGTGTCTAAGTCGGTGCCTGTGGGTAGTTGGACAGGGGAGGGTTGCTGCAGGGGTTGTGGTCTGTGTAGCAGCTGTACTCTAACATTACAGCCTTGCCGTTGGCAATTGTTTCTCAACCCTTTTGTTTGAGGAGGTACAGTTCTCTTCAAATTCGCATTGACTAAATTGACTAGTGAATTTATTTGTTGTTAAGTGTAAATGATATTTTACATTGCATCACCTAGACAAATTTCCTCATGTTGTAAAGTTGACCAGGCTTCGGTGGATGAACTCACACCAAGGGACGTCTGAGAACACACTTGACTTGATAGACCTTAAAGTATGTGACAAAATGCATGAAATTCTGTGGGCGGGACTTCTAGGAGTACAGGTAGGGGAGGGAGTCTAAATATTAAGAAATAGTTTGTGAAATATAGAAACATTCAATAAAGTAGAAAAAACACAATGTAACCTTGCATAAGGAATCCTAATATCTGTATAGCTAGATTTCCTCAGGAAAAAATCATCAATACGGTTATTGTCACCTACTGTTATATTAAAGATGCTCTTTTGTAACAAGAGGTTGAAAAATAATCCAAATATTTTTCATTAGGAAACTATGAAGATTTTTAATATGCATTTAATGAAACAGAAGCTTCAAAGTCCTTCACTAGAACATGACCAAGACTCAAAGGAGAGTCCAGCAATGTGTTCACATGGACTTGTCTCATACTGTTTTCAAGAAGTAAAATATTTTGATGATTCTTCTTCTCCCAATTCCCCTTTATTCCAATTTTGTCAGCTACGATAAAGTGGCAATAAATATTTTCTATCTAGCTGAGGTGAATTATTGACTAGGATTAATTTACGTGACCCTCAGACAATCTATACCGCTAGGTATTGATGTCAAGATTTCATAGCATTGATTCGTCACATACTACAAAGGAGTCAGGGGCAACCACAAACACATTTTTCATGAAGGGTGAGTCCATCTGGCTGGAGCCAGGACAGCAGAGCTGGGCAGAGCAGAAAGCAGAGCTCTCACATCTTCAAGCAGGAGCAGGAAGCAGAGGGAGCTGCTCTAAATAGAGCAAGGCCAAAGCCCACACTCTCAGTGCTGTGCTTCCTCCAGCAAGGCCACATCTCCTACAAAGTTCCATGACCCTGCCCAGCAGCTCCATCAACTGACCAAGGGTTCAAATACTTGGAGCCTATGGGGGACATTCCTATTCAAACCACCACAGACTTAGAGAAATCAAACTTAAACTGAGCTGGACGCTTCCTCTCTGCCGGCTAGGTTTTGCTGTTTTAGAATGTGCTGTATAGGCTGATGGAAAAGAAAGACTTACAGTGTTATTAAGCTGTGGGACTCTGAATCCTACACTACTGACCTACCAAGAAAGATGTAGAAGTAGAACATATTACATGTTGCTCCTTTGACTGGGCTATATTTCCTAAGAAAGGAAATACGATTTTGTGTAAGTAACAGTTTCTAATCAGTTTAGCATGTGTTGAATTTAATTTTGAACTCACCCAAATTGGAATCTTCTATAGCAAACCTGCTATAATCATATTGCTTAATGTATTTTTAACAATTCTTTCTGGATCCATACCTCTTAATTGGCTCTTCATATTTAATGTTTCCAGTGGGGAGAAAAAAAAGAAACCCAGTCTATTCCTAGCGACATCAATCAGAATTTTTATTCAAGTTGCCTTGTGACAATGTTTTATAGAACTTTAGTAATATCGTATCATGCAATTTTCTGAATACTATGTTGTTTCTGGTACGTGTTTTAAAATTGATGAAGATGCTGTCATTTTCTTACTTCAAAATTTTTTGTCCATTTTAAGTTCATAACCTTATATTCCCATAAATTTCACAAGTTTTATACCATAGAAAGCATAATTCTATCTTGGTATATGATCACTATGCTTTGAAATTCAACCCTAGAAGGGCACCTAAGAATGGGAAGTTTATTGTAATTGTAAATTTCTTATTTCTCAATTTGGTCCCTAGAGGACACAGTTGTATAAAGAGGAAATGGCTTTTCCACCAATTAGAATAAGATAAAAAATAGAATTTTAAACCCCCTGACTGTCAATTCCTAGTCTTAACACCTGGGCTATTGGGACCTTTTAAGAAAATTCTTTCCTCCTTGTTTAAGTTCAGTGTATTCTCTACTTTCCTCGTCTGCCAGATTCATGGTATCAGGTCTTACTTTGAAGTCCGTGAAACATTTGGAGTTGAGTCTTGTGCAGGGTGAGAGATATGTTCATTTCTCTACATGTAGCTATCCAGTTTAACAAGCACCCTTTTCAACATGATTCAAATGAAAAGCATCCTACAGAATGGGAAAAACGTCTTCACCAGATATGTGTCTGACAGAGGGCTAGTATGTAGAACATGCAAAGAACTCAAAATGCTAAATATTAAAAAAAATACTGACGAAACGAACTAGAGAGGGAGTTTTCAAAAGATGAAATGCAAATGACTGAGGAATATTTTAAACAGTGTTCATCATCCTTAACCATCAGGGATGTGTGACTTAGAACTAAGCTGAGACTTCATCATACCCCACTCAGAATGGCTAAGATCTAAAACACACATGATGACAAGTGCGGGCTAGGATGTGATGAAAGGAGAACTCCATCATTGCTGATGGGAGTGCAAACTGGTGGAGCCGTTTGAAAATCAGTATAGGTTCCTTAAAAAGCTAAAAATAGACCCATCATGTGATCCAGTCATACTGCTCTTGAGCATACACCAAAGGACTCTATATCCTACTACAGAGAAGCCTGTGAATCTATGCTCATTGCTGCTCTACGCATGATAGCAGGAAATGGATACCACCGCCAAGAGATGACCAGATAATGAAAATGCAGGACATTTGCACAATAAAATATTATTCAGTTATTAAAGAAATGAAGTTATGAGAACACAGGTAAATGGATGGAATGGAAAACAAACATCCCCAGTGAGGTATCCCAGACCCAGAAAGACAAATGTCATATGTTCTGTCTCATATGTGGACACTAGCTTTGAATATTTAGATACAAATGTTTCAATTGGAAAATCAATAGAGATCATGAAACTAGTCAGGGGCCATGGGTGACGGACTTCATGGGACCAGAGATAGAACACAGTGATATCAAGGGAGAAAGGGGACAATATTCTTAAACTGTAAATGTATTATTTTCAAAACCTTCCTTCTCAGCCCTACCTCAGCCCTACCTCCCATCTCCCTCCCTAAGTAACTGTCCCTTCTTCCCCTTTCCAACATAATGATAGCTGGGTTACAGTATCCTATGCCCTCTTTTAAGCTCTGTGGTCTCTGTAATGACCCTTTTCTAGTTTCCTGGTTTCATCAGGTGGAGGGAAGTATGGGGGATTGCTGGAGGAGTTGGAGAGGGGAAGCAGAGGGTCTGTATGATGTAATACATACATTGTACTTCACATATGAAATTACTAAGTTTAAAATAAATAAAAACTTCCTCTCTGCTGCTTAAGTAGGCATTCCACCAGAACAAACTTTAAGCAGATGCCAGACATAGGCTAATTGCCTGAACAGTGTCTCTTCCTAAGAGTTCGTCCAATGTCCCTGTCAAGAAGGTATCTAAGTCCCCTCGGCTCAAGACAACCTCTGTCCATCCCTGCAGTCTTCAGGTATTATTCATTTGCTGGAAATGGCTCAGCTTATTGTAACCTTGGTGTGCACCCAGAGGCTTGTAGCACCCCACGACTCGCTGAGGGCCATTTTCCCGTTAGTCCCTTTTTCACAGATGGAGCACTGTGTGCTTTCACTCAGACCACAGACCCTCCTATAAGTTGGGTTAACACACGGCACTGATGTTGCAGTGATGATGTCACTGTCTGTGCAGCAGCTGCACTTTATCTGAGATTGGTACTCATCTCTGTCCCGCAGTGTCTGTTTCTGTATGTATAAGACCCTAGCCCAGGTCTCCAGCTCCCCCTGAAGGACACATCAGGTACTAAAAGCTTTCAGACTGAGGAAGAAGGAAAACTCCTTCCACCTGGGGCACCCTCTGATCAGGGGAGTGAGGCAGCCCAGTGCCCCTGTGCCTAGTCACCCAGTGCAGAGCTGACCACAAACCACCTGAGGCAGCCAAGTGCTCCTGTTCCCTGAGTCACACAGTGCACAGCTGAACAGAAGACACCCAGCCGTGCAGGATCCCAGCCTCAGTTACACTCAGAGGGTTGGCATGTTCTGTGAAAGCCAGCATGCAGAGAAAGTGGAATCTTGGGAGACACTTAACTCTTACAGAGAAGGATTTTAGATCCTATCTCCTTGTTTGTTATTTCACAAAGGAAATATCTGCTTCTTGAAGGACAGGATTCTTACCCAAAAGTTAAAACGATGCCAAAATGAGGCTTCAAGAATCTCTACAAACTGGAAAAGCTGATCGCTCCAATACCATTTAGAACAGTGATGGGCTTAGATGGCATAAAGTTGTCTGTGGGTTATTTCAGGCAAACTCTGCAATTGCTTTACATTATCAATCTCATTCCTCAAACTATCATCTTAATGGTGAAAACTTTAAAATACATTCTTCTAATTTTATGAATGGACAACACGTTATTGCTACAGGTAGTGTTCCTACAGCACAGCAAAGTACTAGAGCTTCTTGTGCCCATTGAACTGTAACTCCGGACTCCTTGATTGGATTTTCCATTCCACCTCCTCTTTATGAGGTCTTTCCACACAATATTTCCCACAAGTCTGGATTATTGCAGAAGTGTCCTAATACACATATCCCAAGAAAAGCACTTCATTAAATCTATGCTACAGAGCAATTATGTTTCTGTTACTTTGTCTCCTGGAGTGTCTCTTATTTAAATTGATTCACAGGTCAATAAAGATTCTTTAGTTGGAACAGCTATTTTCTGAGTTAAGCATTTAGCTACTTTCCTCTGATGCTCCTGAAGCTCTTGTTGGTCCAGCTGAGGCATGTTCCCCTCAGAGGGAGCAGGTCCACTTCGTCCTCACGGGCTCCTCAAACCCTTATGAGCCCAGGACCATCTGAAAATGTCCCTGTCCCTCCACTGTGCACCTCTCAGCAGACTGTCATGCAGATCTGGGCTGGGGAGGAGCTTCAGGCACAGGAAGCTGTGGGAGCTCAGCAGTGTCTGACCTGGCAGGGTCTGTGGGTGGAGCAGGGACAGACCTAGATCCATCCTGACACCACAGCCCTGGCTTTGGTTACACACTTCCATCTCTCACCGCGAGACACACATCATGAAGAGGCTGCTGGGCTCTCTTCTGGGGCTTCTGTGCACCCAGGTTTGCTGTGAGTCTCTCTGCCCCACATTCAGGGCGTCTGTGAGCACTGTGCAGCTGCAGCACGTGTAGGGGAGGGAGGGAAAGCAGCTCCTACATTCTGCAAAACTTCGGTCCTTCTCACTGTACGTAGGTCATTTTCACAGTTCTGTGGGCACTGCAGTGAATGACCATCATCTGTGACTTTTTCTATTTCTAATCAGGGCTAAAGGGGCTACGAGTGGAGCAGAGTCCTGGAGCCTTGACTCTCCAGGAGGGAGAGAACTGTGACCTGCAGTGCAACTTTTCCAATTCTGCCAGCAACCTGCAGTGGTTTCACCAGAATCCCCAGGGCCTCCTCATCAGCCTGTTTTATAATCCCTCGGGAACAAAGCAGAGTGGAAGACTAAAGTCCACGACAGACGCTAAGGAACGCCGCAGCTCCCTGCACATCTCCTCCTCCCAGACCACAGACTCAGGCACTTACTTCTGTGCGGTGGACACACAGTGCTCCCAAGGCACCTGCAGCCTGAACACAAACTTCAGCTTGGTGGGTGTGGCCCTTCCCCATCACAAGACGGCGGGAAGCCACCAGAGAAGCCTTGTACAGTTTAATGTACAACGGTAAATTACCCTCAGATTAATTTCTTTGCTCTCAGATTTCAGGTCTTGTTCTTTTTCTTCATCTCAGTATGTACTCCCTCCTGAAACATATTGTCCAACTCGGCACTCACAGAGAAGCTGGTAGGAGAACTGAATCTACATCAACATTTAAGCTGAACGTAGTGTAGACTCCAAAAGGATAAGGAGCAAATGAAATCACTCAGATTAAACTGCTGTGGACAGTGATGCACCAACTAGTTTGTCTATCAGGGGCATGCGGGTCCTCACCACGGTGACCGCAGGCAATGGCTGTCAGTGCAGGAGGGAAACAGTCACTGACTGTGCGTTGTTCAACAATGTTAAAATGTATCTTCCACCCATGTAACTTCTGTTCACACTCCTGAAGTTCATCTGGACTAGGAGCTGCTCCATCCTGACCGTGCGCACTGCACGGTTAAGAGCACCCTGATTGGGTACATGTCTCTGAGCACTCTTTGCTTTGTGGTGCTGTTGTTCCCTTTCTGTTCTATCCTGCTTTTCTATTTACTACTGAAGGGAAGTTACTGAAGTCTCCAAAAATTATTGTTGCTGAATTATCTGTGTCTGCCTTCAAATCTGTAAGTTTTTGCTTTATGAATTTGAGGGACTGTTATTAGTTGCTTATTTAAGTGTTGAATTTTCCTAATGCATAACCTCTCTTTTGCTTTGTTGAGGATTCAACCCAGGGTCTCGTGCATGGGAGAAAACCATTCTTTCACTGAGCTATATCCTAGCATTGACTGATTCTTTTATATTATTATTGTAAATACACCCTCTTCATCTCTAGTAATGTTTAGTTCACAGTTTCATTAATCTAATAATATAGTAATGGCATGTCCTTTGTAGTTGTTATGCAGTATATAAAGTTTCCCATTGTTTTATTTGTATATCTTGTTGAATAGATCTTGAATGTCCTCAAAATGTTCAAAGCAAAAGGCTTCAGCCCCATCTTGGTACTCCTGAGAAGAGGGGCCTACACTGAGCTCAAAGTGACATGCCCTGGAAGTCACCTGTAGGACACTGGCCTCTTACACTTTTTCCTATTGAGTGAGACCATCTACCTCTTCTGCATATATTATTCCTTTAAGTATCTTCTGCAATGATCTACCTGGTGGTCATGAACTGCCTTCTTTTATGTTTGTCTTGAAATATCCTTATTTCTCCATCAATTTTAAATGGTGGCTGCTCTGTGTAGCAATCTTGGTTGGCAGTTATCTATATCCACGCCTTGAGGTACCTTATTCCTGCTTTGAGGACTGCCAATGAAAGATTTAATGTTACTCACATGCTTCTGACTTTTACATATGTGCGTGTTTCACCTTGATAGCTTAATGTCAGTTATTTGCCTCTCTCTTTTAGTCTGTGAATTGTTGGGTGTCATCTCATGATTAGGTCCCAGAAGTCTTGATCATCATGGCCATGCTCGTATGATTCTTTTTTCCTTGTTTATGCTTGAGTGCAATGTTTGTCCTCTTTGTCTCTGACTGATGTTCTTTCTTCTATTTGGTCATGTCTGTTGGTAATGACTTCTATCACCTGTTTTCATTCATTATATTTTATTTTTTCCTCTTTCAACATTTTTCTACTTGTTTGTTCAAAATCTCAATGTCCTTGCTAGATTTTTGATTTACTCTGCTGACATTTTATCCACATTGCTGATTTCGCCATCACACTGTTGCCTTTTTCCTCTTTGTTGATGACTTTCCAGGTCTTCTGCTTGTCTTTCAGGTGACTGATCATTTTACCAGAAACCTTTTAAAGTCTCCATCTCACATGTATCTATTTCAGTATCTTTGGGTCTCTAGCTGAGTTATGGACTTTTGGAAGAGCACTGTTACCACCTTTCCTCATGTGTCTTGCGATGCTCTTTTCTGATTTCCGTATCTGTTGGCCTGGGTATTTCCTCTTCAGTTTGGAATGTGTAGTCTTCCTACCAATCATCCTACACTTGAAGGCTCAACTCTAGCACCAGAGGAGAAAACAAATGTCCACAGTAGCAAGAACACCAGCTCACAAAAGATACAGAATGTCCAGATAGGTGACTCCACAATTTGATCCGTCCCTGGCCTCGGACTCAGAACTATCAAAAAACAAAATTTTTCTCAGTTGACTAGATCACTTCCAGAGAACTGACGGTGAGGCTATTGATCCCTATGTACTTCCCAGCCTGAGCGGATTATTCTCTCTTGCCTTTGGCTCCTCAGGGTACAACCACCTGCTCTCCACACCTGCCACTCTGTCCCGACCCCCACCTTGTGTTTATAGCCAAATTGAGGCTTCTGGACTGGTGGTTGTTTCCTGACCGTAGTCCCCCACACAGAATAGCACAGTTCTTTTTTAAAATATATTTATTTATTATTATTATTGTGGGGAGATATACTTCAGCATGCATGAGGAGCTTATGGGCAGTCTGCTCTCTCCTTCCACCATGTTTGTCCTGGGGATTGAACTCAGATCATCAGCCCTGGTGGCAAGTGCCTTTACCACAGAGCTATCTCACTGGTCAGGTAGCACAGTATTAACAATAGATTCTCTTTAGTTAGTACCTGATTAGTCCTCTGAATCAGACAGTATGGCAAAATGGGATTTCTCTCCACCACTGGCCTGTGATAGAGAGGAATCTCTGTCCCACCAATCCCCACACTGGTTCCAGGCTTGTTATTGCTGAGGACTTGTCTGAAGTTAGGGCTGCCTTCTGCCTGCACTGCCTTTTAGAAGTTACATCTGTGATACCCCTAACATTCCAGGGGGAGAACTGCATGGCTGAGACTGAGGCTGTTAGGGTTACTTCTCAGAGCTCTCTCTCTCTCTCTCTCTCTCTCTCTCTCTCTCTCTCCCCCCCCCCCCCCCCCCCCCGGTGTCCTTTCACTTCCTTCATGGATTCTTGAAGCTCTTCCTCTCTTTGGGATAAAGTCTAATTTTTCCTTAAATTTACGTGTCTTCACTTGCATTTAGGCATTTTAGGTCTTTATTTTTATCTAGAAGTCTTCAGTTCACAAATTTTTTTAAAACAATGTGTTCTGGAAATAGAGATATTTCACAGAATTTATGATACACTTTTAGTAAATTAAAGCTCTTGAATCTTCTAACACATTATGTGAGTTACGTTTTCATTTACTGAACTTAATTTTATTCAGCATTACTTTGAAATTTTCTCGACAGAGGCCTGGACATCTTTATGAACACAAAGATAAGCAATTGGGAGAACATAGTGAAACACGTATATTGTTCAAATACCTGAAACAGATCTGAAAAGCTCTTACAAGTCAATAACAGAGGACAAATAACACCACTTGTAACTGGACAAAATGTTTGAGTAGACTCCGTGAAAGACTATGTACAGGACTTCCTGGGCCACATAGCCTCTGGGCATCTTGGTGCCAGCACCTTTCCTGGTCCCCAGGAGCTTTCTGGGCCTGGTCCTGCCCTCATCTCCCTTTGGTTTCTGGGCTGCACAGCCTCCAGTGTCCTGGTGCCAGCACCATCCCTGGGTAAGTCCAGCATGCCCACTGCCCTTTAAATCCCCCAGCCTCTTTCACCCTCCCAGCTCCCACACCGTGTCTCTCCTCCTAGCCCGAGTACAGGCCCATTTCTTGTCTTGGCACCCCAAATACTAGAGCTTACCTCTGGGCCCAAAGCCGCCACTGGTTTCTGATCCTTTGCATCTGGACAACCCAGTTCCTCCCTGTGGCCCCCGGGAACCCTCTGGGCCTGGTCTCGCCCTCGCCTCCCTTTACTTCCCTGGGTGGCACAGCCACAGCTTCCTCAGACCAGCATCTATCCTGGGCCCTTCTCCCAGGCCAGCCCAGCCCCAAATTCCTGAGGGCAGCATCTCTCATGGAGGGACCCAGAGCTTAGGAGAAAGCCTTAGAGCATCTGATCCTCATCTGACTTGGGCCTCTGTGGGAATTCCTAAAGGCGAAAGCAATCTGGCCAATCCAATATAAAATCAATAGAGAGAAACTGAAGCCTAGACCAACCAGTTTTTCATGCCCAACAAGTAAACCATGAAGACACATAAAGTTTACAAAAAGAAGCAAATCTAAACTCAACAAAAGAAGGCTTGAGTCTCACACAAGAGTCAGAAACTACAAAAGAAATTCACATGTCAAAGTCAGAGAAAAAATAATACCATGAAAAATCCAAATAATATATATCCACCAAGTACCAATAGTCCTCTAGAGGAGTACAACAAGAACCCCTTAGCGATAATGTAGGACATGGAACTCAAAAGAACAATTATAAACATGATGAAAGAATTAAGTGAACTGAAGGAAGATAGGGATAAACTTCTGAATGAATTCAGAAAAGAGTTAGAAATATTGAAGAATACTCAGCTGAAATGAAGAAGTAAGTGAAACACTCAGTAAGCCAATTATAAATAACAGGAGAAAGTGTCATCAATAGGATGAATGAAATAGAAAACAGGATATCAAGACAGTAAGATAAAGTGCATGAACTAGACCACTCAAGCAAAGATTATGAAAAATTTAAGAAAAAACAAGAATGGAATATGAAGAAATTGTGTGACACCATAAAAATACAAAATTACAAATCATAGGCATACAGGAAGGAGAAGAATCTCAGGATAATGGCATGTACCAGACAGATCTTCAACAGGATTGTAGAAGAAAATTTCTCAAAATTAAAGAAAGACATGCCCATACAAATACAAGAAGCATATAGAACACCAAACAGACAAGACAAGAAAAGAAACTCTCCACAGCACATCATAGTAAAAACACTAAACATTCAAAACAAAGAGACAATACTGAAGCTGGAAAGAAAAACAAGAAGTCACATATAAAAGAAAACACACCAGGATTACAGTTGACTTTTGAGTGCAAACTATGAAAGCCAGAAGAACCTGGACCAAAGCATTCCCAGTTCTAAAAGACCACAGGTGCCAACCCAGATTACTTTACTCAGCCCAAAGGTCTATCACAGTTGAAGGGGAAAGAAAAATCTTCCATGACATAAATAGGCTGAAAGAATTCATGTCCACAAAACCAGCCCTTCAGAGAGTTCTTGAAACAATACGAAGAGCTGAAGAAAGGAATGACTATACCCAAGGAGTGACAGAAAGAAACTCAATGAGTGTATAACTGTGGAAATGCACAGCTATATCAAGAATGTGAACAGAGATAAAAATGATAGGACTCAATACATATCTTTCATTAATAACTTTAAATATCAATAGACTGAACTCTCCAGTCAAAAGCTACAGTCTAGTTGAATGGATTAAGAAACAAAACCCATCTTTTTGTTGTCTGCAAGAAACTCATCTCACTTTCAGGGACAGACACTATCTTAAAATGAAAGGATGGAAAAAAACATACCAGGGAAATGGTACAAAGAAAAAAAGCAGGCGTTGCAATTCTAATATCTCACAAAATAGACTTTAAACTAAAACTATTCAGAAGAGACAAAGATGGCCATTTCATTGTGATCAGAGGCACAATGAATCAACAAGATATCACAATCATGAACATATATTCACCAACTTTACAAAAACAGTACTACAGGACTTTAGGCCCAGATTAACTCCAAATCATTAATAGTAGGGGACTTCAATACCTCATTGTCACCATTAGATTGGTCAACAGGAAAGAGAATTAATGGAGAGACATCTGAATTAAACAGTATATATCAAATGGACCTAACAGACATCTACCGAATATTCCCCCCAAGCACCATAGAATATACTTTCTATTCAGAACCCCATGGAACCTTCTCCAAAATCGACCATGTACTGGGGCACAAAACACACCTCAGCAAATATAAAAATATTGAAAAATATCCATGCGTTCTATCAGACCACAATGCAATAAAGCTTAAAATCAACACCAGAAGATATCCCAGTAATCACATGAACAGGTGGAGATTAAACAACACACTCCTGAATGATGACTGGGTCAAAGGAGAAATTAAGAAAGAAATAAAAGTATTCCTGGAACTAAATGAAAAGGACAATACAGCACAACAAAACCTCTGGTACACATTGAAAGCAGTCCTTAGATGGACGTTTATAGTTTTAAATGCCTACATTAAAAAATCGGAAAGGGGCTGGAGAGATGGCACAGCGGTTAAGAGTACTGACTGCTCTTGCAGGGGACCCAGGTTCGATACCCAGCACCCACATGATGGCTATGAATCATCCTTAGGTCCAGTTCCAAGGGAAACCCGAGCACTCTTCTGACCTCTGTGGCATTGCATGACATGGGTGCACTCACATACATTCAGGCAATACACTTATACACATAAAATAAAAATAACAAAATATCTTGAATAATCAGAAAGAACACAAATTAATGACTTAACATTGCAGCTCAAGACACTTGAAAAGTGACAACAAATGAAACCCAAACCCAGCAGACAAGAGGGAATAACAAATATCGGAGCAGAAATTAATGAAAAAGAAAGAAAACGATGCAAAGAATCAACGAATCTAAGAGCTGGTTCTTTGAGAAGATACACAAGATTGATAGACTGCTAGCCCACTTGAAAGGAAGGAAGGAAGGAAGAAAGAAAGAAAGAAAGAAAGAAAGAAAGAAAGAAAGAAAGAACAGGAAGGAAGAAAGAAAGAAAGAAAGAAAGAAAGAAAGAAAGAAAGAAAGAAAGAAAGAAAGAAAGAACACCTCCAAATCAACAAAATCAGAGATGAAAGGGGAAACAGTACAACAGACACCAAAAAGATCCAGAACATTAAAATGGAATACTTTAAAAATCCAAATGCTACCAAATTTGAAAACCTAAAAGAAGCCAACTGGTACCTAAATACATGGGAACCACCAAAACTAAACCAAGAAGAGATTAACAGCTTAAACAGACACATAGCACATAAGGAGATTGAAACAGTAAAAACAAACCTCCTGACTAAAAAAAGCCCAGGACCAGATGGATTTACAGCAGAATTCTACCAGATATTTAAAGAGGATTAACACCCAATACTACTTAAGTTATTCAAAAAGATAGAAGTGGAGGGAGAGCTTCCAAATTCATTATATGAAGCCAGCATCACTCTAATACCAAAGCCAGGTAAGATACAACCAAAAAAGAAAACTATACACCCATATCCTTAATGAACAGAGATGCAAAGATTCTCAACAAAATACTTGCAAACTGCATACAGACACACAGCCAAAAGATCATTCACCATGATCAAGTTTGCTGTGTTCCAGAGATGCAGGGAAGGTTCAATATACGTAAGTCAATAAACGTCATAAATCATATAAATGGGCTCAAGGACAAGAACCACATGGTCATCTCAATAGATGCAGAGAGGGCCTTTGACATGCATTTATGTTGAAATTCCCAGAGGGAATTGGACTGGAGGGAACATACATCAACATAATTAAAGACATATATAACAAACCCACAGCCAACATCACACTAAATGGAGAATAGCTGGAAGCATTCCCATTGAAATCCAGAAGAAGACGAGGCTATCCAGTATCTCCACTCCTCTTTAACATAGTACTTAAAAGTCTTGCTAGAGCAATAAGACAAGAGAAAGAAATTAAAGGAGCAATAATTGGAAAAGAAGAGAACAAATTACCCCTTTGTGCAGATGATATATCTAAGGGACACCAAAAATTCCACTGGAAAACTCCTAGAAATTATTAACACGTTGTGTAAAGTGGCAAGATACAAAATTAATCTACAAAACCCTTTCTATATACCAGTAACAAGCAATCAGAGAAAGAGTACATGGAAACACTCCCCTTCACAATAGCTACAAAAAAACATTAAATGTCTCAGAATAAACCTGACTAAAGAGATTGAAGACCTCTACAATGAAAATTTTAAATCCTTAAAGAAAGAGATTGAGGAAGACATCAGAAGACGAAAGGACCTCCCATGCTCATGGATTGGAAGAATTAATATTGTGAAAATGACCATCCTACCGAAAGATATTCACCGATTCAATGCAATGCCAATCAAAATCTCCAGGACATTTTTCACAAAATTGGAAAAAAAAAATCTTAAGATTCATATGGAAGCCTCAGATAGCCAAAGCAACCCTGAGCACTAAGAACAATGCTGGGGGGGGGGTGATTACCATGCCAGATATTAATCTGTATTACGGAGCTGTAGTCATAAAAACAGCATGGTACTGGCACAAAAATAGACTCTTAGATCAATGGAACAAAATTGAAGATCAAAATATAAAAACATTCAATTTCAGCTACTTGATATTTGACAAAGGGGTCAAAATATTCACTGGACGAAAAAACAGCATGTTCAGCACATGGTGCTGGCAGAACTGGATCTCGACCTGTAGAAGAATGAAACTAAACCCCTATCTTTCACCTTGTACAAAAGTCAACTCCAAATGGATGAAGGACCTCAAAGTGAAGCCTGAAACTCTGAAAGTGTTAGAAGAAAACATTGGCAATGACCTACAGATATAGGTACAGGCAAGGATTTTCTAAACCGGACATCAACTGCCCAGGAAACAAGGTCAAGAATCAACAAATGGGACCTCATTAAACTGTATGATTCTGTATATCAAAAGAAGCAACCAAGGAAGTGAAGAGAAAACCCACAGAATGGGAGAAAATCTTCACCAGCGACACATCTGACAGAGGTTTAACATCCAGAATATATAACCACTCAAAAAACAAAGAATCAAGAAAGAGAGTAACTTAATTAAAAGATGGGCTAAGAAACTGAATTTCTCAAAAGAAGAAGTAAAGATGGCTATGAAACATCTTAAAAGATGTTCAACACCACTAATAATTAGGGAAATGCAAATTTAAAACACTTTAAGATTTCATCTTACCCCAGTCAGACTTGCTAAGATCAAGAGAACAAATGATACCAAACATTGGAGAGGTTGTGGGGAAAGGGGAACACTCATCCACTGCTGGTGGGGCTGCAAACTTGTTCAACCCCCATGGAAAGCAGTGTGGAGAACTCTTAAAAAATTACAAATAAACCTACCATTTGACCCAGTTATACCACTTCTAGGCTTATACCCAAAGAACTAAGCTTGTTGCAGAGACACTTGTACATCCATGTTTGTTGCTTCTCTTTTCTCAATAGCTAAGAGATGGAAGCAACCTAAGTGTCACTCAACTGATGAGTGGATAATGAAAATGTGGTTCTTTTTTATGATGGAGTTTTACTCAGCAGTAAAGACAGATGAAATCATGAAATTTGCAGGTGAATGGGTAGAACTAGAAACTGTTATACTAAGTAACTAAGTATACTAAGTATAAGTAAAGTAACAGACTCAGAAAAAACAAAACAAAACAAAACATTCCTCCTACGTGGATCCTAGCACCAAATCCTGATAAGTGATTATGTATCCAGACATAACTACAGGAACCAGGATAATGAAAAGGAACCAGGGAGGTAAAGGAAAAGAAAGAATCTGAAAGAGAAGAACAGTAGGAAACAGGTGTTCACAAGGGATATATGGATAAAAATGGGGTTATTTTAAGGAGAGGGGGGAGGGAAGATTATGCAAGGAATGTAGGGGATAAAGAGAAAGAAGGAGCTCAAGAGAGGTCAGACCATAGGAGAAGGGTATTATTAAGGGAGAAATGGGAAAAAACGGGGGCACCTTAAATGGGGAAACCATGGTGTAAGGTCTAGACAATGTGAGAGATAAATAATGCCTAGCTAGTTTTAGAAAGCCAGAGGGAACCATATTAGGCCAGCAACCTATGGACAAATTATACATACAAGCAGATCAAAGAATGTAATATATGTCTAGGCAAGGTGTATCTGAGAGTGTTTGGTCTTTACCGAAGCTCTGTCTACATGGCACATGGTAATTAAAAGTACCAGTCTGGTGGAACTAACCTTCTTGGATGTTTAACAGCCATAATGTGAGGCCTATACTAATTTGGACATAGGGACATAAAGGACAGTTTTTTCTCCTTGCCCTCCTAGGTCGACTAAGTTCCAGGGGACTATGAGCATCTTTCAAAATGTCCCGTACCTGTGGTAGGTCACCTGTCCTCTTGATAAAAGAGGCCGTGGAGACCCCACCTGATGGAACTGAACCAGTGTCCAGTCTACAAGGAGGAGGGTCAACACAGAGGGAACATTTCCTCCATGCTTCCAAGTGAAGCCAGGCATGGTCAAACAAGACCTTTGACTTGTCTTCACATAGATGGAACTTGTAAATGGAAGAAGCCAGGGGCTCCTCCCAAGCCCATGTTACCCTGAGGAACCGATCCTCAAACGACCTTAAGAGTAAAAATAAATTGGTTTATCTGGGCCAATTGTAGGGTCTTAAACACCCAAAAGGAAAGTATAACAAAAGATTAATGGGGTCGATATAATTTTTTAAGAGTCCATATGTATATCTAAAGGCTGCTTAGCAAGGTAAACTGCCAGACAGGAGATGCCTTCCTTTGAATTATTGGCCAGGGTGGCCCAGAAGATTCCCAGACAGCAAGCAAGCATAGGATGGGGAAAATGAACAGCAGATGCCAATCTTATCTAAAGGACTACTGAGAACTGGTTGCTGCTAGATGAGGAACAGCTGATCTTCCTAAAACAAGGATCTCTAGATAGGTTGACTGGATTCAGCAGGTGGACAAGCACTGGGTAATGGCTGGGGGTGCAGACAACACAGCAGACAGTAACAGGGATTACAGACTATATGTGCTCCAGTGTGTTGGAGAGGGGAGGCTATGGGAGGGTGTCATTTGGGAAGTGGGTATATAGATGAATAAGATTGTATGGAATGTTCTGTATGATATACACAAAAAAAAATCAACAAATTTAAAAAAAGACATATTTGAAGAGGAAACATTAAAATGTGTTTCATGTTAAACAGTAGAGGTGATGAACACTACCAGTGTAATCTACCTGATGACTTTATATTCATACTCAGGTACTAAGGATCCGAGTGTAACTGACTGTGACTAGTAATAATCAGATACATAAAGATTAAAGTCAAATATGCAAATATCTAAGTGTTAATAGCATTAAAAATGTAGAAAACAGCATATTTTAAAATGAAATGAAGATCTTTAAAGGGTAAAAACTCATTCAATTTTATGCCTTACAGGGTTTATACTGAGTTCAATATTGTATAACTATATTAATTCAACTGTGAACCTAAAAATTTATAGCCACTTTTGAAAGAGATGTATCCTTGCTCTGAAATGTGTTACTGAATATATTAAAGCTGTAATGAAATGCTTCTTCTAGTCATATGGTTATTAAATTTAAAAAAATTTTTACAAAAGACTATGTGCAGATTGCTAATCACCACACAAAAGGTGCTCTACATAAGAGGTCAAGAAAACAGGACTCGTGAAATCTAGATACTTGCTCATTATGTTGGCTTTCTGAGAAAACTATATCAGGTGTAGGCAACAGGATAAAGCGGGTATCCAATTTAAAGTCTATGTGAGGCCATGTTCTTTTCAGTGAAAGGGCTCATGCTGACTTGACTTTAATATGGGATGAAGGAGAGACAAAGCAGTGCTTCAGTTTGAGATCCAATTGTGTGTCTAAAAGATCTCAGGCAAGGTGTGGTCCATATGTCACATTTCAGAAGTATTTTTCTTTCTAGGTATGTCCAGGATTATAACTAAATACTGTAGATCCCTAAGGCTTAGAAGAGAACAGAAAATATACTGTAGTTGACCTCAACAGCGACAAAGTCTCTTTCCACTGAAAGAAACGTTGGCTCCAGAGGAATACTCACCATTACAGGGTTTGCTACATATAAGTATTTTAGAACCTCAGTAAAGTGTTCGGGGGACCTCTCTATTTGACCACAGAGGGGCAGTGCTGCTCTTGAGCAGATGAAAATTTCTCCCCTCCACTTACTCATCAACAAGCCAGAAATCTTTATTTTAAAACGGCATCATCTCTATATTCTTGTCAACAATGTTATCAATGTTATTTATTACAGTCTAATG
>NW_008343597.1:2605066-2612185 GCF_000622305.1 Nannospalax galili | reverse complement strand
CCCTGCCTCTCCCTCCTCACTGTTTGAATTAAACGCATGCACCACAACACCCATATTTAAACTATATATTCTAAAATTCATTAATTTTCTGTGCCTCTGTGTGTGTATGGATACACACTTTCCAGCCACAGCCTGCATGTGGGGTTCAGAGGACAACTTGTGGAGTCCTTTCTTTTCATCCTCATTGTGGGTCCCAGAGATTGAAGTCAGGTCATCAGAATGACCCACTGAGACATCTAGCTGGCCTCCAAAGTTTTTTTTAATTAATAGAAACAGCTGTAGATTTTATGGCGTTCAGCAATCCACACAATGGAAACAGGATTGCTTACTGCCTGACACTTTGCAAAGTGTATTCCTCTAATATCTCAGAAATGCCAAAACAGCAATGGAAAACTAAATTGGTTTAATCATTAAAGTACGTTCATGCCACTAGCTGAGGGCTCCAGCAGTCCAAGCTACATGGGAGGGTAAAGCACAAGCATGACACAAGAGGCAGAGGCTAGCCTGGGCAACATAGTGAAATTTTGTGCCATAAAATCAAAACTAAAACCAAACCAAAAGAATGTGGAAGTTGTTTAACTTATAATGCACAACCTACATTCTCCCTTCCATAACCCATAATGCATAGCTTTTCAATATGCAGAAAGAAAACTTACAAAGAAAATAGTCAATTAGCTCTTAGCAGTATGTCTCACAATGCCAGGATATGAATTCCCTGGTTCCTTCAAAGTTTAAGGCTGGAATTAGGATATTTGGGAAGTATTTATATCTGACTGGAGTAGCCTTCATTGAATAGAAATGTGGACGAGTAAAGAGAACAGACTGCCTAGATTGGAGTCTGAGTGAAAGCAGAGGCATCGTCCAGGACCCGGGAAGGAGAGCTGGGAACCCTGGGAACCTCAGCAGGCCTCTGCGCTTCATGGGGAATGAGAGGTTGGGAAGTTCATCAAGGAACCAAGGAGTCTATGTGGTCAAATTACTTTAGAATAACCCAATAATTAACATCTGGGTGCTTTCATAAGGCAGTCATGCAAAAGTCTGTTTTGGAATGGATTTTGACATAAATTCCTCTACCAGATGAACTTTATACACAAAATAGAAGAGAATCTTTATTTCTTCAAGGTCCAAAGGTAGAAAATTTTATTTTGAACAATATTGACATACCAATAGTGTTGGGGACAAAAGAGCATTTGGGGAAAGGTTTTGATTTCCTGAAAATTATGATTGCAGAATATTGTTAAACAATAGACATAAGCAGCCAATGGCAGTGCTGGATGTTTGCACCATGACTGTCAGGATTCATCCTTCCCCGGACTCCTAATAAAGCTCAGCAAAGAGCTGAGTTGGATTTTGAACAACCAGCACTCACTGCTGCCAGTGGCAACTGGTATGCAGCTGGAACGACTTCAGGACGCAGAACTCTGTTCTGACTTCATTTGTCTGGGCAGATGTTTTGCTGATGTGAAGTTCCCAGGGTCAGGATGAGTGGGAAGAGTGGGAAGGAGGGTCTGGGTGAGGACTCTGGTTGTCTCTGTAGGGAAGTTGGGACTGGTGATCACATTTCACCTTCACATCAGACTAGAGTCTGGAGAACAGGCAAAACTTGGGTGAAAATATGAAAATACGCAACACATTCTTTCTGTCTCTCTGTCTTTGTCTCTCTGTCTGTCTCAGGTTGTGTGTGGGTGTGTGTGTGAGTGTGTGTGTATGTGTGAAAGTGTATGCATATACTGGGCATGGTGGTGCATGCCTTTAATTCCAGCTCTTGTGAGGCATAGGAAAGGCGATCTCTGTGAGTTTTGGGTCAGACGGGTCTAAATAGTGAGTTCTAGGCCAGCTGGGGGAGGCCCTGTCTCATAAAGTCCCCCCCTCCGCAAAAAAGAGTGTATGCATACATGCATACACATGTGCACAGATGTTTGCTGCAGGGGGGTAAGAAGAGGACATTCCTAGGAGCTGATGTTATAAGCAGTTGTGGGACCCTAGTGTGTTACATAAGTACTGGGACCCACATTCCCATCCTCATAACTGAGCACAAGTACTCCTAATCACTGAGCCAACTCTCCAGCTCCCTTAAGCTTTGTTATTTACTAGGTAGTATTGTTTGTATATTAACTTAGAAAGGAAGGCAAAAAACAATGCTTAAAATGGAGCCATTTTTCCAGCTCAGCACATTCAAACACTCTCAAGGCACATTTCAGAGGCAGTGGCTGCACTGTACTGTGGGAGCTTGCACCTGCACTCTGGGTCACACCATCCTGCCATCACCCTGCTCCCCAGGCTGCTGTGGGCACAAGCTACTCCCCATCTGCTTAGGTACAAAGACTGCAAATGAGGACACTGACGGCCTGTCAGCACTCAGAACACTCAAATATCAGGAATTAGCACTTGTACCGCTCACTGATCTGTTATTATATATGTGTCAAAGAATTAAAACTCTTTTAGAGACCTTGTTTGTACTGGCTTTTCTTATTGCCTTTTGCTGTATGTTAATTTATCATTACAATAATGAGATCAGATGAAAGACTAAGAGATATATTCTAAACGATTATACAGCATTACACAGAAATTCAACCACTAGTTTATGTGGTGTTAATACGCCCTTAAATACTTGCTGGTTACACATATCCTATTCTGTGGGAGTAAATAATAACCATGAGTTACAAAAAAATCTGTAATAATTATCACGCAACTATTTTGTGAGTTTAAAACTACAATTTAACAGTTGAAATTGGAGACTCCAGAGCAATATTACATCATATCAGGACAATTCTAGGACTTATAATGTAGTAAGAATAATTCTTTATGTGGACGGTTCAGGAAGAAATTTTCTTATCCTTTTAATACCTTGTAAATAAAACGTTTTAGGGGCCAATTTTTTTCAAGTGAGGTTTAAAGACATTTTTATTTTTGATTATGTATATGTGTACGGGTATCTGTGTATGGGTATGTGCACATGTGAGTGCAGGTGTCTGTGGAGTCCAGGAGAGGCATTACATTCACTGGGGCTAGAGATACAGTAGGTGGTTATGAGCTACCCAACAAGGGTACAGGGAACACAACTCACGTCCTCTGTAAGAACAGTGTGCCCTCTCAACCACTGAGTCATCTCTCCAGTCCTCAGAAGTGAGTTTTAAAACTATTATTACATAGCTGGGTGTGGTGGTGCATAACTTTAATCTCAGCACTTGAGAGACAGAGGGAGGTAGATCTCTGAGATCAAAGCCAGTTTGATCCACATAGCAAGTTTTAGGCCAGCTGGGACTACACAGAGTTCCTGACTCAGAAAGACAAAAAAGTAAATAATTAATTGTCTGTGTGTGTTGTAGTACATGGGTGGAGGACAGAGGTCCATGTTGGGTATATTCCTTTATTGTTCCCTACTTTATCTTTGTGGAAGGCAGAGTCTTTCACTGAACTAAGCGCTCCCTGATTGAACTAGACTGACTGGCCAGTAAGGCCCTGGTATCCTCCTGTCTGTTCTTCCCAGTGCTGAGCATTACAGAACCACCCACAATGCCTGGCTTTTCCTGTGGGTGCTGGAAATCCAAAATTGGACCCTCAGGCTTGCACAGGATGTCATTTACCTACTGAGCCATCTCCTTGACCTTTGGTGATGAATATTGTTCCTGAAACAATTTCAAAAATAATATAAACAAATGAACAGCTTCTGAAATTCTGAGGGACTGCCTTTTATTTGATTGGGAAGTAGCAGAATTGAAATAGACCCTAAAACTCAGTAAGGAAGAGAGAAGTGCTACAATTATTTTAGATACCAATGCTTTCACCAAGAAATGCAAAGACCTATGAAGGACTTTTCTTCATTAAATTTTATAGAGTATGGATGGAGAAAAGTTAAATGTCTGTTAATGAGCAGTACACACATTATAGAGTAGCCATGTCTCATGACAAATTTGAGTTAGTGAATCCGAGTGATTCCACTGAATAACATGGGTGTGAAGCAGCCCCTCATCCTTATCCCTCAACGGGAATGGAATTTCTTATGTTCTCTTTAAAGTACTGCCTATTTTAATTACCAAGAAAAACAAACAAAAAGGCAAGAGTTTGTTATACGCTACACTACTTCTCTGTGTACACAGAGCTTGTGGTTTACGATCATATGAAATGCCACTTCCTGGTTGGTTCACAGCATAAGAACCCAGGCAGTACATCTGCAAACTGACACCACTCAGAGACCCTGAACTCTGAGCTGAGGCAGAACAGACACATTTGTGCAGGACATGTGCCATGTGCCTCCCCCGAGCCTGCTGTGTGTGCTCGTGGCCTTGGCCTTTTCTGGTATGGATGATTCACAAAGAATTTAGATGTTAAGTTTGAAGGTTTGCACTGAGGCATACGGTGTCTCAC
Organism: Nannospalax galili; assembly: GCF_000622305.1. NCBI lineage: Eukaryota > Metazoa > Chordata > Mammalia > Rodentia > Spalacidae > Nannospalax > Nannospalax galili. The sequence continues at coordinate 2,607,817 of NW_008343597.1, read as the reverse complement.
AGGGACCTGAGGAAGAGCAGACATGGGAGAAAAGCAAGTGGAATGTGTCTTCAGTCTGGCTTCCCTTTGGGTCTTAAGTTAATTTAATTCTTACAATGTTTCACTCAACATCAAATGATCAGTTGTCCATTCTGATTGTTCAACAGGATCCACTGTGGCCCAGAAAGTGACTCAAGTCCAACCAGCCACAAGCAGACAGGAGGGAGAAGCGGTCACCCTGGATTGTTCATATGAAACAAGTCAGACCTTATACCATCTTTTTTGGTACAAGCAGCTTCCCAGTGGAGAGATGATTTTCCTTCTTCGTCAAGGTTCTTCTAGTGGAAATGAAAAGAGCGGTCGCTATTCTGTCTCCTTCCAGAGATCAGCCAAGTCCATCAGCCTCACCATTTCAGCCTTGCAGCTGGAAGATTCAGCGAAGTATTTCTGTGCTCTCTGGGAACTCACTGTGTTTGAAAAGATACTACAAGCTGAACAAAAACTGGAGATCCTTAAGCATGGCCCTTCTTGGAGTTCAGCAGAGAGGCACACCTGCACGTCCTCAACAAGGTCCCAACTGTGGCTTCCTAATCTGTGGTCTGAGTCAGATGTTTGATTCTAAATTAAACTTCCTTCCACATAATTTAGGAAAAGTTTTTGTGAACAACTTTCTTCTATTGTCTAGAAGTTTTTTAGTGAAAAAAATAAAGCATACAGAAATTGCATAGATTTTCTAAAGTTGCAAACCTTGCACCATAATAATTTGAACTGTCAGATTCTCTGATAGATGATAACGGAACACACCTAGGTGTAATTATCTGGAATAATAGAGAAAATAAATTCATTAGTCTTTAATCCTCATGCTTTTGAAAGGTAGAACCAGAGGAACACAACGTTCAGGATTGAAGTAGAAGACATCAGTTGTAAGGAATAGACATCCTGAAATTCCTGGAGCTGATGGGCGGTCTCTGCAAATCATTGTCCTTGAATGTGATGGTGAGCCTAAATTACTAATGGTCAGCTAGACCAGTGATTACGAAGGAAAGCTGCACGTATGCAGCCCTTGCAAAGGTGCCATGAGACATGACGGCAACGGGACCTGTGAGGACAATCCTCCCTCACTCCCAAATCTATTTGCTGATGAACTTCAGGAGACAAAGTATCGTTTGCCAATATGCAAGTCACATAGTCTGCCAGAGACAAAGAAAACCTAGAGAAAGTGGAGAGCATGGATCAGTAGTAAACTGAGCTGTGTATGAGCTGCCCCAGTGACTGGCACTTCAATCTGAGAGTCATGCAAAAAATAAATGGTCTATCACACTTTTCTTCCAAGTCTTACACACTTTCTTCTTTCATAGCCAATCCTAAAAACAAACAACATGGGGAAGTAAATTCTGGGAAGTCTGTTTCTGATTAGCTTGAGACTCCTAAACCACCATAGGCCTTCTTGGTAAGACATCAGATTAGAAGAGGCATTTGAGTGATCAAATGAAAAACTAGTGATTTTCATCTAGTTTCAACTAGTGGATCAAAACTTACATGATTCTACACTTATTAGAATAAAGCTAAAGAAAAAAATTAGAAAATTACTAGGGTGGGGCTTAGAAACAGCTAAGCCACTCTGCTGCTACACCTGCTCCCGCCAGTTGCCATCAGCTGTAGCCACTCTAAAGTCCCCACAGGTGTGAGCTGTTCAAGAGCCAGAGAGAGGATGTCCAGGCTGCAGTAAGGCATCCAGAGGCTAGACAAGGCCTTCAGTGAGAGCCAACAGGAGCAAATCAGGTCCTGGAGAGGGGAGCACAGTGAGGTACAGGAAGCTGAAGTTGAGGCTGGTAGATATCTGCCAAAGAAGGCCCCTCCCCTCCATTGCCTGAAGAGCTAAAACCACATCTGAGAACCTGCTCTGGGAACTGTCACTGTATCCTGACTGCACAACAAAGGTAAACTAAGCACTGGGTTGAAGCTCAGGGTAGCACACTTCCCTTATAAGAGACCCTAGGTTCAAAGCCAGAAAAAATAAATAAATAAATAAAAGACCAAAGTGAAGCTAGGGTGGGCAGGCCTCTCATACACCCTGAGTCCCCATCACAGAAAGCAGGCTCTGTGCATAGAGTTGCCAAAACAATGGAGACAGGCTGTAAGATTAAAAAATAAATAAATAAATAAATAAATAATAAATAAATAAATAAATAAATAAATAAAAGACCAAAGTGAAGCTAGGGTGGGCAGGCCTCTCATACACCCTGAGTCCCCATCACAGAAAGCCGGCTCTGTGCATAGAGTTGCCAAAACAACAGAGACAGGCTGTAAGATTCAGGTGGAGATTCTCACATCACAGAGTTCTGGCTGAAAGCGGTCTTCAGTCACAGAAATCCTCATCTGGAAGAACACACTCACTGGACTTGTTTGGATTAGTGACAAGAGCCTTTCCCTCATCTCTGGAATCTGATACAAAGAGAATCCAAGTGGAGGAAACAAACATTACCTATGTGTATAGGAGAGAGGGGGCCTCACAAGCCCCTCCCCTCCCCATGTTAGAACACTGGTGAACCCGGTCTTGTGTAGGTCCCATGTAGGTAATCACTGCTGCTATAATTTCATGGGTTAAAGAGCCATATCACATCTAGAAGACAATATATTTTGATTTTGGTTTTTATTATAATTTATCATTTTTTATTTCAGTTGTTGAGTTTCAATTTGTATCTGGTAGCCAAAGGCTTTTATGACTGTCCTTCTTAAAAGAGTCCATATTGAGTATATATAAAGGAAATA
>NW_008343597.1:2596316-2604879 GCF_000622305.1 Nannospalax galili | reverse complement strand
CCCCCTTTGACTTCCATGGGCATTGCATGACACAAGTGCACTTACATACATGCAGGCAATATACTTATACACATAAAATATATTTTTTGGTCTTTTTGAGACAGGATCTCCCTGTAGCCCCAGCTGACATGAAACTACGTAGACCAGGCTGGCCTTGAACTCACAGATACCCCTAAAAAAAAAATATATGTATATATATATATGTATATATATATATATATAAACTGATTTTAGAAAGATGTGAAATGCCTCACATATGCTCCTATACAATAATGTCTAAATCACTTTATCATTTTGACTTTTATCTAGGCCCCCAAACTAAAAATCAGCAAAGACAATTCAGAGCAAAGAATTCCATCATCCACCACTCTTGTTTTGATAGAACTCCAGGCAGGAAGAAGGCAGATATGTAACTAGAGAACTCATTGAAATTAAAACAACAACAAAACCTTGTTATCATAACAAATTCACATCCTCTGCTCTGAGAAACAAATGCTTGACGTCTCATTAGAAACAACAGCAAATAACAAGGAAATGCATTTTTTAACTGATTAGGGGAAAATGAAGCAAACTTTCAAGGTGTCTTGTGAACACGATATTTATTTTTAATCGTGTCTGTGTTCTTTTCAAGACCCTGACTGCCCTGCTACAGTTCAGGGGTATGAAAAACAATGAGTAGCTCTAAAGAATGGATGGTTAAGTTTTCTAGAAGCTTCTATTATCAAATCCACATGGAGAGAAAATAAAGCAGACATGAGCCACAGATGTGGACATTGAAGGAAAGATAAGTTTTACTAAGAAAAAGTAAAGTTGACATATGTTTTGTTGTTATTAATACATGTCAGGCACCATAGAACATAGTTCAGAATCTTCCCAATTCAAACATCAAAACCTCCGTAAGACTGCTTTTAATTTTTTATTTCTAATGTTCTAGACGGAGACATCACTTTCCCTGATTCTGAAGACCATGCCGTCAGCCAGGGTATAGCCCTGAGACAGCTTCTAAGCAGTGGGGTTTTCACTGTGGAAAAGCAGAACCCCAGAATAGGACAGCTGGACATCTCAGTGACAATGACATTATTAGTGCAAATAATCCCTAACAACACAGACAAAGGTGTCAAGCCTTACAAAAATTGCCCAGGGCTCAACTGATTAAAAAAAAAAAAAATCACAAACTAACCTGTTAACAGTGCTGAAAGTCTTAGCAAGTCTTGTCTGCAGTCCTGTGCGCTGACAAATAAGGGGCCAGTGGGCAAGCTTATTTCCAAAGCAGGCAGAGCAATTTTAGCTCCCTCTCTGTCCTGTGAGTGTGCATCCCTTGCCTTTGCCCTGTCCATTGAGCAGAGCTGTCCCATCAAATACCCATGTGGCGTAACTCTGTATTTCTGTGTTTCTTTACTCATATATAACCACCAGTCAAAACTTCCTCTAAATCTTTCAGTTTCTTTCCATGACAATCAGACTATCATATTTCCTATGTGGAAAAAGAAAGTTTTTAAGAATCTTATTTATTTCTTAGACACTTTCATTAGTTTCTTTAAAATAGTATACGAAGTAATGGGTTTCGTTATGAGGTTTTCATCCCTTTCGGCTGATCGTCTTCCCTCAGCCCAGCCTGCCTCCTGCTGGTCCCTTTACTCCCCCTGGGCCTTCTGATTCTTGTCACCAATGCTCTGTTACTCTTTCTTTTTCCTCTTTTTCTTTTCCCAACTCTTCCCTAAGAACTTCTTTCTCTCTCATGGCCCCTTCCTTGTTTCATAGCCTATACCCCCCAACACACACACACACACACACACACACACACACACACAAACATGTACACACTTGTTTGCGCATATAAAAATTAAAAATCTGTAGAAAACATTCAGAATTAGCATGTATGTAAGTGCACCCATGTCATGCAATGCCCAGGGAGGACAGAAGAGGGTGCTGGAGTCCCTAGAACTGCAGTTATAGAAGGTTGATAGTGGCAGGATGGTTGCTAGCTGCTCTGTGGGTAGCAGGATTTGAACCCCAGTACTCTGCAAGAGCAGACAGTGCCCTGCCCAGCCCCAGATACTAAGTATTTTAAATTTCTTACGTGTTTGTACTTCAAATGCATCACTAGCAATTTATTTCTGTCTCAATGTAATTAGATGATGTCTGTAGTTTCTCTTCTATTGATTTCTAAGTTTATTCTACCGTAATCAGATAAGATATGAGACATCCTTTAAATTTCTTGTATTTGAAAAAGCTTGGATTATGGTGAATAATGTGATCAATCTTAGAGACAGTTTCAAATGTTGCTGAGAAGAATGTCACTCGACAGCTCCTGGTGGACTGTTCTATAACTGACTGCTAAGGCCCCTTGATCTATGGTATATTTTAATTCTGAAATTCTATTCCTGGATTTTTTAGTTTGGATTGTCTGCCTAGAGATGAGAGAGATGTTGATAGCTCAACTGTGAACAAAGCTACCTTCTAAAGGTGAGTGGGTACTGAAGGAACCAAGTGTTGTGCACCAGGACATGCCTGTTGTTTTTGTGATTAGTTACTCAAAAATGCTGCAGTCACTTTAGGGACTTCCCTTCCTTATATACCAGAACCTGTTTCTGATCACTGTTAGTTTTGCAGCCTTTTTCCATGGCAGGTTCTCACTGGCTCCAGAAACACCCCACTTAGGGTGTTCAGTGGTGGCAGCTAATGTCTAAGCCAGGCATTGTCTCCTGAGTATGATGGGATGTGAGGGAGGCAGGTGGATCACAGAAACCTGTTACTGGAGGGCAGGTCTCAATGCTTTCTAATCCTGCTTAGCACTAACTACCCTGCACGATGGACACAGCTGTCAGGAATGTCCCAGAAATACTTACTCTAATGTTATAGTAAAAATGTGGAGCTGTGTGCGCCAACCAGTTCTAAACTCTGGATTCTATAGTCTAAGGACAAATATTGAATAAAGGAATTGAAGCACGTGCATGTGAAGGTAAGAGTTTGAGCAGGTGGTTGAGCAGGATCTGGCCACAAGATGGCAGAGCATCTCCGCAGCTGCAGAACTTAGAAGGGACTTCTGGTTGACTTCTCTAGGAGCAGGCTGCACACAGAAGCAGTGCTCTGTGCAGATAGTTTAGGAACCAGCTATGCTGGGGAGGAAAGAGGAGGTAACCTGATAACACACACCTTGCCTGGCTGGAGGCCACAGTCCCAAGGGGGACAATGGAGAAGGTGATGGGACCTTTGGTCCTGTGCATGTGGCTAAAGCTGGACTGTGAGCTGAGAGCTTTTGGGAAACAAGTTTGTTAGTGGTGTTTACTATTAAGTCTGAAGAGCAGACTGACCTTCTCCAGATTGCCAGAACTACTGTAAGAAAAAAGCAAAGTCTGGAGAATGATACCTGATGCTCTTCCTGATGTTTCCTTTCATACAAGTGTGAGCAGAGGAGAGCAGCTGGAGCAGAGTCCTTCTTTCCTGAGTCCTCCCTTTCCTGAGGGAGGGAGACAGCTCCATCATCAAATGCACCTCCACAGACAGCTCTCCCTGCACATCACAGCTGCCCACACTGAGGACTCAGCCTAATACTTCTGTGCAGCAGAAGCATGGTGTGCCCCAGGTACCTGCTGTCTGTACCCAAACCTGAGACCAGGACTACAGACTTTTTTTTCTACCCTTGAAACCATGATTTTTCTGTATTGGATCCTTAATAGTTGAACCATCTAAAACATCCTAAAATTCTGTTTCCAAAAAATACAGTGAGGGGGCTGGGGAGATGGTTCAGTGGTTAAGAGCACTGGCTGCCTTTGCAAGGACCCATGTTCAATTCCCAGCACCCACATGGTAGGGAACAACCATCGTAACTCCAGTTCCAGGAGACCCAACACACTATTCTGACCATTGTGGGCATTGCACGACATGGGTGCGCTTACACATACGTAGGCAATACACTGGTACACAGAAAATAAAATAACAAATAAGATATTAATCAAAATAAGATATAATGAGTGATAGAACATTTTTAATGATTCATGATGAGAGTGACTTCTTAGTTAGATAACAGGTCTCAAGAGTCAACATCTAGATATCATTCAAATCTGTCCTCCACAGACACCATCTTAGTGTCACTGGTAGAGAGTATCGTACTCATCTTGTTGAAAAGGCTCTTATCTTTTAATAACAGTATACACTGTGGACTATTACAGAATTATTCGTTGCATAGCATAGGAAATAGTCATGCATTGGAGGTCTTGGTCATGATTTCTTCATAACAACATTTGCTGTAGAATTAAAAACAGCATTAAACAAACCTTTGGTAGATCATGCATGGAAACCAGCAGAGATCAGAGCATTCTAGATGTGGCTTCATTTGCATTATGATCTCTGTTGAACACGCCTATTGTCTTTGTAGTCACAGGAAAGATGCTTGTCATACAAAACATTCTTGCCTATGAGTGACTGCTTACTACACAGTCTTTCTGGAGCTTAGCCCTGCAATGTTTGTTATATTGAAAGAAGCAAGGATCAGTTCCTTCTAGCAACATGTTTTCTGTTACCCACTTGGGGCTTGTGATCCTCGTACTCTTCAGTGTCACGTTTTATCCTAAGGACTAACGACAATTCATTTTTAAAGTTATAACAACCTTCAGCTTTTAAACCTTTTAACAAAGCAATTTTATTTTTTCTAGAGAAGAGCAATGGAGATTCTGTGACCCAGACAGAAGGTCCAGTTACTGTCACAGAGAGGGCATCTGTAATGCTGAACTGCACCTACCAGACCACTTATTCAACTCCTGCGGTTTTCTGGTACATCCAAGATCTCAACAGAGCCCCTCAGCTGCTTCTGAAGACGGCAACTGGAAACCAGAGGACGGAGAACCGAGGGTTTCAGGCCACGCTTGTGAAGAGCAGCCGCTCCTTCCACCTGCACAAGTCCTCACTGCAGCCGTCAGACTGGGCCCTGTACTACTGCGCTGTGAGTGACACAGTGCGGGAAACTGCAGGGGGAGCTGAGCACAAACCCAGGCTCACAGGGGGGCTGCAGGGGAGCACACCTGTAGACAGAGGAGTTACATGTTTTCTCTAAGCAGTGTTTACCCAGCTTTCAGGAGAACAGTGATAAATCCCAGATCAAATTCCTAGACATCTAAAATACTGTGAACTACTCAGAGTGAGGATAGGGTGGGTGTCAGTGTTGGAAGCCATGTTGAGATCTGCAAGATGAGAGCTCAGTCAGGAAACCTGTTCTTCCCCAGATGGTATAGTATAGGCACTCTCGAAGCACATCCTTCAAGGGAAAGCTTGATTTAAGATCAGTCTTCACTAAAATGTCTCATGATATTAGCTTTGTAAAATCGCAATGGATTTTGTGTTCCTCTCACAAACATTCGTGACACACGATCTTGTCTTTACGACTCAGCTTCAGTCTCCACAGCTTCGGCTCTGCTTTTACTTGATTCGTGTTGCAGAGAATTCAGTCTAACTGCTCACCAACTCTTCCCTTCATGAAGCAGCTCAAGAGGCACAGGAACTGGACAGCCGTCAGGATGAGGCCATGAGGGTTGATCCTTCCCTGTGCTCACTGTGCACTGGGTTGCGAGGCAGCCTGGCTGGAAGATGCTCTTTCTAAGAAGTGCTCCCTCCTCCTGTGTGCTCTTCTGTACCATCACCCAAGGATGTGTGCAGTCTCTCATCCTGGATTTCACTTTAGGTTATCTGAAAATCCTTCGGAAAGAGGCAGGATGCCAATATTTTGATCCACTCCAGGTCTTTTAGGAGAATAATGAACTGAAAAACTTCAACATTTTACATAGTTCTCTAAAACACAAAGATAGGGAAAAGACCAAGATGTCTTTCACAAGCAAATAACTAGCTTGGGTCTTGAGGATCCATCACAGTCCCAGAACTGAGGTCCTGAGCTCCTGTTCCTGTGACGTCCAGGTTCCCCACCATCTCAGCTCTTTCTTCCTTGGTTTCAGGGACACTCCTCTTCCCCAGGTCTGTGCTCTGGCACAGATATGGCAGGGGGAGTTCCTGCCGCCATCTCAGCACTCAGGACAGCTTCGGTCTCTGGGATCCTTCCCTGCCCCAGATCCCTGGTCCTGAGTTCAGATTCCTGAGAATTCCCTATACCAGGCCATCAGAGCTCTGTGTACTCCAGACTTGTGAGCACCCCAAGCCCAACCTATCAGCATACCTATTCACCTAGCAGCCTGCAGCCCACCCCACTAATTCAGGACCTTGTGGAGTCAATCTTGGAATCTCAAAAGCTGCAGCTAACTCTGGCTGAAATGAGACCAATTCTTTCACTCCATTTGCATGTCAGCATAAAGTGGCCTCCAAACTGAAATGCACTACTCAGCCAGGTCATAACCCAAAAAATTGGGGAAACAGCAAAGATACAATCAAACATTTGAAAAAGATGAGGTCACTTGCCCATACTAGGAAACACCGTAACACAAGTCCAGATGCTTAGTTCTCATCAGAAATACACAAACAACATGAATAACCAAGGTAATATGCCACTAGAGAAGTTAGCAAGTCCGTTGTAATGTTTCCCCAAATTGAAAATGGAGTGGATGCACAATACAATGGTTTCAAAATAGCAATTATAAATATATTCAAGGAACTCAGTGTATGAATAAAAGACTGAATGAAGACCAGGAAAGCACAGATAGTGAAATGAAATAACTAAAACAGTTCAAAACATGGAATTAGAGTTCAATGAAGAGACAGAATCTCTGAAGAAAAGCCAGACTGAAATAAAACTTGAAATGACAAACTCAGGAATGCAAACAAAAATCTTAAAGGAAAGAAGTAAAAAGAAAGTGGAGGAAATGGAACAGAGACTATGAGATCGTGAAGACAAGCTTGGGGAAATGGATCACATGATCAAAGAAAATGTCTGGGACACTGTAAAAGACCAAACCTACAAATCATAGGCATAGAAGATGTCTATGGAGGTAGGTTGAATGAAAATGTCCCCTATAGGCTCCAAATATTTGAACATTTTTTCCCCAGAGGGTCACGCACTTTTGGGAGTTCTTAGAAGGTGTGGCTCTCCTGGAGGAAGCATGTCATTGAGGGGTGCGCTTAGAGAGTTCTTAAGGCTTGCTGGCTCTCCAGTCACACTCTTGCTTCCTGTGCCTGCAGGAAGATGTAGAGGTTAGCTTCTGCTCCTCCTCCTCCAGCCACCTCTGCCACAATGTCTCCCCTCTAAGACAGACTGTAATTCCCCTGGAACTGTAATCTCAAATAAACTCTTCCTTTTATAAGTAGTTTTGGTCAGTGTTTTTAATCACAGCAACAGAAAAGCGACTAACACAGGGGCACAAAAATATTTTTAATAAAGCCATAGGAGAAAAATTTCAAAATCTAAAAAAATATACCTATCAAGGTACAAGAGGCTAAAGTATACCAAATAGACAGGAATGGAAAAGAAAGTCAGGTAAAAATGTTTAAAGAAACTTTTAACTATCATATAATAGTTAAAGCTAAAATTACATAATAAAGAAAAAGTACTGGAAGCTACGAGCATGAAAAATCAAGTTACATAAACAGATACACTCACCAGAATAACAGCTGAATTTTCAGTTCTACCCAACCACAAAGGACAAAAGGAGGATATCAACAACAGTAAAAATGTAGAAAAGTACACAGATTCATGTAAACTATACAACACAATATAAATGAAAAATGGGTCATGAGAGAAACCAAGAAAGAAATTTAAAAATTCTTAGAATTGAGTGAAAATGAAAACACAGCATATCAAAACCAAAATTGATAGCTTTAGGAGCACACACCAGGGAATTAAAAACATCTCATATAAATAAAGTATACACCGGAAGACCTTGTAAAACCAAGAAGAAACAGCACCTAAAAAGAGTAGATGGGAAGGAATAAATGAAATCAAGGCTGAAATTAATAAAATAGAAACTAGAGATGATGTAAACAATACAAAGAATCAAGGAAGTGAAGAGTGAGTTCTTTGAAGAGGTTAAGATCAACAAACCTTTAGCCAAATTAACCAAAGGAAACACAAAGAGAGAGAGAGAGAGACAGAGAGAGAGAGAGAGAGAGAGAACCCAAATGAACAAACTCAGACTTGAGACAGGATGGGCTTCCTAGACTCCAGTGGACGCATTTACACTGAATGATGTTTGGTACAAACACCTGAATGAATAAGACTCAGCATGTATGGCAGAGTGCATAGGGTTTGGTGGAGAGGTGGGGGAGGCATGGATGGGTGAGGGCCTGGATTTGAGTGGGAAATGTACAAAATTTTAAAAGATCAATAGATAAAAGGGAGAAAAACCCCATGCATTCCACTAAACCAGAACATCTACAGCAGAAACACTTCTAGGTGTGCGTAGCCTAAAATTAAATCAAAATGATATAAATTATTTAAGCAGACACATAACAACCAGTGAGATAGATGCAGTGATTTAAGATCTCCCAACGGAATAGAGCCCTGGGACCAGGATACAGTGCAGAATTCTACCAAACCTTTAAAGAAAAACTAACACCCATATTTCACAAGTTTTTCCATGAAATAGAAAACGAAAGAACACTCCAAAATTATTTCTATAATGCACTT
>NW_008343597.1:2594286-2596269 GCF_000622305.1 Nannospalax galili | reverse complement strand
TATGGAGAATCTAGGGACACAGAGGACATATCTGCACATAATAAGGCAATATACAAAATCCCTACATCTAATATCATATTAAATGGAGAAAAATGGAAAGCATTCCCATTAAAATCAGGACGAAGACATAGATGTTCTCACTCTCCATTCCTGTTCAATATAGGAATTAAAGCCTTAGCTAGAACAATAGGACAATTGAAGAAGATAAAGAGGATACAAATTAGAATGGAAGAAGTCAAAGTGTCCTTATTTGAAGATATGATTCAATACATAAAAGACCCTAAAGACTCCTCCAGAAAACTCTCAGAACAGATAAATACTCTCAGCAAAGTGGAACTATAAAATTAACACCTCCAAATTGTAGCCTTCCTATTTATCAACATCAAATATCCTGAAAAGATATCATGCAAATGATCATGACAGCCACAAAAACCTTAAAATATCTTGGGATAAATCTAACCAAGGAAGTAAAGAAGTTGCATAACTAGAAAATGAAATGATGAAAGTCACAGGTGAATGGATGGAACTGGAAACTCATCCTGAGTGAGGCAACCCAGACCCAGAAAGACAAGTGTTACATGTTCTCTCTCATAACTGGATGCTAGCTTTGAAGTCCTAAATATGCATGTTTCAATTTCAAAATCCAGAGAAATCAGAAAACTAATAAATGACAATGATGGGAGGCTTTGGAGGGGTGGAGATAGACTACAGGGATATAAAGTGGGAAGGGTAATAATAAAGTAGGAACTGTTCAATGGCTTTGGGCATTGGAGTGTAGGGCACATTAGGGACTGTGTGGAGGGAAAACCAACACTAAAATCCTTTTAAGAAATGCCAAAGGGAAACCTACCACTATAGAAATTTCTGAAAGTATATACAAATAATACAAAAAGAAATTAAAAGGAGTTACCGTATAACAGGGAGACATTGCCCCTGCCAGGTGTCATAGGCTAACAAAATCAAAGCCCAATGGCAGGAATGGATTCCCTCTTCTGAAGCTGTTAATCAGGATCTCACAGATCCTCAGCCGATACTGGTCATTGCCCTGCTCTTGTTTACTGACCAAAATTTGACAGTAAAACCCTATTACTGAAGACACTACATACATGAGCTGTAGAACAAACAAAGAGAAATCAAGCTGATGCTGATGTCAAAGACTCATCCCCATTGGCTAGATTTCATAGAGCTGGTAGATGCTATGTGTGCTAGCAGAAGAGAAAATTAATCATCAACCTTACCCAACTGTGAATTCTGCGAACTATAACAGCTGACCTGGCCGGATATGCCCCCTGGTTGGCATAGTGGTACAAATATTATGGGAGGAAGCAACCACTTACTAATTGGATTTCAGGTCCACTTCATAGGATGGAGCCCATACCTGACACTGATATCAGACCTCAGAACCCAAGGCTGGACATGTCACAGGACATATCGGAAAGCCCAATACTAGATTTCTGCTAAATAGATATAGTATTAAATTGATTCCTAGGAACTTATTGTTCTACCCACAGAATAATGCATGTCTCGGCTTAACCAGACAAGCTTCCTTATGCAGCACACGGTGCACAGATACCCACAACTCACCAATATGCAGAGAACAAGAGGCTGCAGACTGCTTATCCCTGAGTTGGACACCTGTATTGAACTTCTACCTCCCAAGGGTCTGGGATTATTGTGGAAGAGGGTGTGGAAAGACAGTAAGAGCCAGAAGTGGTGGATGATCACAAGGAAAGAGTTTTCCAGACAGCTGGTCCACTACTCATACGAACTCACTACAACGGTGACAGCACGCAGAAGTCCCATGCACGTTCCAACTGACAAAATCCCAGCACAGACATGGGGAGGTTGCTACCCCATCCCGACTTAAGGAACTTTTGGTAACGGATGGCTGCAGGAGGGGAACAGTGAGTCTCTTTCAAGCTTTGTGACTCTTCATAAGCTAATCAGGCTTGTGTGGATTGACTCACAGTGAAGGACATTTGC
>NW_008343597.1:2591579-2594062 GCF_000622305.1 Nannospalax galili | reverse complement strand
CATTAAATTGGGCAGCAGGCATGATAGAGAAGAGGTTCAAAATATCAAAATACATCGCATGGAAATTACAGAAATTCAACTTAAAAACTTCCCCTTTTAAGATTAATTTTCATTTTAAATTATTAGTATATGTGTATGGTCATGTGCACCTGTGAGTGCAGGTGCCCAAGCAGTCCAGAGGAGAATGTCAGGACCCATGAGCTGCAGATATAGACTGTAGTGAGCTGCCAGGAATGGGTACTGGAAAGTTAAATTGGGTCCCCTGCAAGAGCAGTATGTGCTTTAACAATTGAACCATCTTTCCAGTCCCCAGTTAAGGAACTTTAAACACGACTTGTCACCAGAAATGAGAGTAGAATTCTAGGACTCTACGGTTCTATAATGTTACATTACTTAGTGAGCAAGTGTAGACATCCATGTTTTCCCAGGAGTCTGTACAGAGCGTACAGTTGGTAGACTGAAGCCTAGGGAAGGTGTGTGGGTGGGGGGGAATTGTGAGACATTTTGACTTCTACACAGTGTAGTGCATGCACTGTCTGAAGACTGAAACAAGGCATCATGAAAGTTTGCCCAGTTGCAAGTGCCACGTGTGGCCTGAGACAAATCCCTAGTGATGGAAAACCCAAAAGCCAAAATAAATCGAGAGATGACTCCCACATCTGGGAGTGGAGGAACCCTAGTGGAAACCATAAATACCACGGGTCTCCAGAATTTTTGCAGAGCTCACATTCCAAACCCTGACGAAGGAAACTGCTGATTCTCCTTCATGGAAAACAAGTTGCCTCAGGTGTCCGCTTTGCTTCTATGGCTTCTGTTTATAGAGGCCATGAACATTTTTGGATATGAGTCAGATTCTGTTTCCTTTAAGACTGTACAGACTAGAACAACCTTATCACCTATATTCAAGATCAAGAACTTGTTCCTGCAAATAAACCTGGTTTCCTGAGGTTCTTACCAACATAGCAATCTAGCTAAACCACAGAACTAAGTTTGCCCCTAGAGCCTAAGAGCTCTGCAACTACTGTTTTTTGACCAGGTTTACAGTACCCAAGCATGAGTGCCTTCTTGTGCTGTAGACCTCTCGTCCAGTCTTATTGTAGTTTCTTGCTCCAATAATATCCATGCCATGTAACACTAGTGGACACATCTTACCTGGCAAGTCGGTATTCAAATCACAATGTCCACAGCAAGATAAGACTTGCCACGTTTTCTTCCTCAGCAGCCTGTGAAGGACCTTCCGGCACTATGAAGGCCACTAATTAGGAAAGAAGCTTTCAGCCCAGACCCAGCTTCATTTCTTTGTAACTCGAGCCAAGATATGGTGTCTGAAACCATAGGGTTCTATCAATGAGCCCTGGTGAGCAGTTTCCCTGGCTCTGTATTCCAGCTCTCTCATTTATCTCTCCATCCATCCTGCTGTTGATCCCATCCCCTGAGACGTTTACCTCATCTTAACTTCTAGGATCCATTTTCTTGGTATTTATTTCCTTTATTTCTTTGTTGAGAACTTTTTGTTTTATTTTGTTTTGATTTTTCACGTAATGTCATGATATATAGTCTAGGGACATTGAACTGATTATTGGAGATAGAGAGTATATTAGAAGACTAATTGATACATTGGACACACAGGGAGACAACACCATGGCAGAAATTTTGAAGAGTTCAGGACCCAGCACGGACTCAGCATGGCAGGGACTCTAAAAGGAAATCAGGGCTCACCAGCAGAAGCAGGACTCTCTTGTTTACTTTTATGTGGATGGGGATGGCTCCATAGCACAAGCTCACAGCCAGACTCTAGGATTCCCAGGAAGGAGGTAGGGAAAAGGGTAGGGAGCAGGATGTGTGGCCACAAATATCTTTTTGATGTAAAGTCACTTCTTCAGATCAGAAATTTTGGGACCTGGAAGTGTGTTAGCTAGAGATTCACAGTGTCTAAGTCGGTGCCTGTGGGTAGTTGGACAGGGGAGGGTTACTGCAGGGGTTGTGGTCTGTGTAGCAGCTGTACTCTAACATTACAGCCTTGCCGTTGGCAATTGTTTCTCAACCCTTTTGTTTGAGGAGGTACAGTTCTCTTCAAATTCGAATTGACTAAATTGACTAGTGAATTTATTTGTTGTTAAACGTAAATGATATTTTACATTGCATCACCTAGACAAATTTCCTCATGTTTGAAAGTTGATCAGGCTTCGGTGGATGAACTCACACCAAGGGACATCTGAGAACACACTTGACTTGATAGACCTTAAAGTATGTGACAAAATGCATGAAACTCTGTCGGTGGGACTTCTAGGGGGTACAGTTAGGGGAAGGAGTCTAAATATTAAGAAATCATTTGTGAAACATAGAAACATTCAATAAGGTAGAAAAAACACAATGTAACCTTGCATAAGGAATCCTAATATCTGTATAGCTAGATTTCCTCAGGAAAAAATCATCAATACGGTTATTGTCACATACTGTTATATTAAAGATGCTCTTTTGTA
>NW_008343597.1:2578738-2590936 GCF_000622305.1 Nannospalax galili | reverse complement strand
CAAACCACCACAGACTTAGAGAAATCAAAGTTAAACCGAGCTGGACGCTTCCTCTCTTCCAGCTAGGTTTTGCTGTTTTAGAATGTGCTGTATAGGCTGCTGGAAAACGACTTACAGTGTTATTAAGCTGTGGGACTCTGAATCCTACAGTACTGACCTACCAAGAAAGATGTAGAAGTAGAACATATTATGTGTTACTCCTGGGATTAGGCTATATTCCTAAGAAAGGAAATATGATTTTGTGTAAGTAACAGAGTTCCTAATCAGTTTAGCATATGTTGAATTTAATTTTGAGCTCACCCAAATTGGAATCATCTGTAGCAAACCTGCTATAATCATGTTTCTTAATATATTATCAACAATTCTTTCTGGCTCCATACCTCTTAATTGGCTCCTCATATTTAGTGTTCCAGTGGGGAGAAAAAAAGGAAACCCAGTCTATTCCTAGCGAAATCAATCAGAATTTTTATTCAAGTTGCCTTGTGACGATGTTTTATAGAACTTTAGTAATATCGTATCATGCAATTTTCTGAATACTATGTTGTTTCTGGTACCTGTTTTAAAATTGATGAAGATGCTGTCATTTTCTTACTCCAAAAATTTTTGTCCATTTTAAGTTCATAACCTTATATTCCCATAAATTTCACAAGTTTTATACCATAGAAAGCATAATTCTATCTTGGTATATGATCACTATGCTTTGAAATTCAACCTGAGAAGGGCACCTAAGAATGCGAAGTTTATTGTAATTGTAAATTTCTTATTTCTCTATTTGGTCCCTAGAAGACACAGTTGTATAAAGAGGAAATGGCTTTTCCACCAATTAGAATAAGCTAAAAAATAGAATTTAAAAACCCCTGACTGTCAATTCCTAGTCTTAACACCTGGGCTATTGGGACCTTTTAAGAAAATTCTTTCCTCCTTGTTTAAGTTCAGTGTATTCTCTACTTTCCTCGTCTGCCAGATTCATGGTATCAGGTCTTACTTTGAAGTCCGTGAAACATTTGGAGTTGAGTCTTGTGCAGGGTGAGAGATATGTTCATTTCTCTACATGTAGCTATGCAGTTTAACAAGCACCCTTTTCAACATGATTCAAATGAAAAACATCCTACAGAATGGGAAAAAGTCTTCACCAGATATGTGTCTGACAGAGGGTTAGTATGTAGAACATGCAAAGAACTCAAAATGCTAAATATTAAAAAAAAATACTGATGAAACGAACTAATGATGGAGTTTTCAAAAGATGAAATGCAAATGACTGAGAAATATTTTAAACAATGTTCATCATCCTTAACCATCAGGGATGTGTGACTTAGAACTAAGCTGAGACTTCATCATACCCCACTCAGAATGGCTAAGATCTAAAACACACATGATGACAAGTGCGGGCTAGGATGTGATGAAAGGAGAACTCCATCATTGCTGATGGGAGTGCAAACTGGTGGAGCCGTTTGAAAATCAGTATAGGTTCCTTAAAAAGCTAAAAATAGACCCATCATGTGATCCAGTCATACTGCTCTTGAGCATACACCAAAGGACTCTATATCCTACTACAGAGAAGCCTGTGAATCTATGCTCATTGCTGCTCTACGCATGATAGCAGGAAATGGATACCACCGCCAAGAGATGACCAGATAATGAAAATGCAGGACATTTGCACAATAAAATATTATTCAGTTATTAAAGAAATGAAGTTATGAGAACACAGGTAAATGGATGGAATGGAAAACAAACATCCCCAGTGAGGTATCCCAGACCCAGAAAGACAAATGTCATATGTTCTGTCTCATATGTGGACACTAGCTTTGAATATTTAGATACAAATGTTTCAATTGGAAAATCAATAGAGATCATGAAACTAGTCAGGGGCCATGGGTGACGGACTTCATGGGACCTGAGATAGAACACAGTGATATCAAGGGAGAAAGGGGACAATATTCTTAAAATTGTAAATGTATTATTTTCAAAACCTTCCTTCTCAGCCCTACCTCCCATCTCCCTCCCTAAGTACCTGTCCCTTCTTCCCCTTTCCAACGTAATGATACCTGGGTTACAGTATCCTAGGCCCTCTTTAAGCTCTGTGGTTGCCATAATGACCTTTTCTAGTTTCCTGGTTTCATCAGGGAGAGGGAAGTATGGGGGATTGCTGGAGAAGTTGGAGGGGGGAAGCAGAGGGTCGGTATGATGTAATACATACATTGTATTTCACATATGAAATTACTAAGTTTAAAATAAATAAAAACTTCCTCTCTGCTGCTTAAGTAGGCATTCCACCAGAACAAACTTTAAGCAGATGCCAGACATAGGCTAATTGCGTGGAGAGTGTCTCTTCCTAAGTGTTCGTCCAATGTCCCTGTCAAGAAGGTATCTAAATCCCCTCGGCTCAAGAAAACCTCTGTCCACCCTTGCAGTCTTCAGGTATTATTCATTTGCTGGAAATGGCTCAGCTTATTGTAACCTTGGTGTGCACCCAGAGGCTTGTAGCACCCCACGACTCGCTGAGTGCCATTCTCCCGTTAGTCCCTTTTCCACAGATGGAGCACTGTGTGCTTTCACTCAGACCACAGACCCTCCTATAAGTTGGGTTAACACACGGCACTGATGTTGCAGTGATGATGTCACTGTCTGTGCAGCAGCTGCTCTTTATCTGAGATTGCTACTCATCTCTGTCCCACAGTGTCTGTTTCTGTATGTATAAGACCCTAGCCCAGGTCTCCAGCAACCCCTGAAGGACACATCAGGTACTAAAAACTTTCAGACTGAGGAAGAAGGAAAGCTCCTTCCACCAGGGGCAGACTCTGATCAGGGGAGTGAGGCAGCCCAGTGCTCCTGTGCCCTGAGTCACCCACTGCAGAGCTGACCACAAACCACCTGAGGCAGCCAAGTGCTCCTGTTCCCTGAGTCACACAGTGCACAGCTGAACAGAAGACACCCAGCCGTGCAGGATCCCAGCCTCAGTTACACTCAGAGGGTTGGCATGTTCTGTGAAAGCCAGCATGCAGAGAAAGTGGAATCTTGGTAGACACTTAACTCTTACAGAGAAGGATTTTAGTTGCTATCTCCTTGTTTGTTATCTCACAAAGGATATATCTGGTTCTTGAAGGACAGGATTCTTATCCAAAAGTCAAAACGATGCCAAAATTAGGCTACAAGAATCTCTACAAACTGGAAAAGCTAATCGCTCCAATACCATTTAGAACAGTGATGGGCTTAGATGGCATAAAGTTGTCTGTGGGTTATTTCAGGCAAACTCTGCAATTGCTTTACATTATCAATCTCATTCCTCAAACTATCATCTTAATGGTGAAAACTTTAAAATACATTCTTCTAATTTTATGAATGGACAACACGTTATTGCTACAGGTAGTGTTCCTACAGCACAGCAAAGTACTAGAGCTTCTTGTGCCCATTGAACTGTAACTCCGGACTCCTTGATTGGATTTTCCATTCCACCTCCTCTTTATGAGGTCTTTCCACACAATATTTCCCACAAGTCTGGATTATTGCAGAAGTGTCCTAATACACATATCCCAAGAAAAGCACTTCATTAAATCTATGCTACAGAACAATTATGTTCCTGTTACTTTGTCTCCTGGAGTGTCTCTTATTTAAATTGATTCACAGGTCAATAAAGATTCTTTAGTTGGAACAGCTATTTTCTGAGTTAAGCATTTAGCTACTTTCCTCTGATGCTGCTGAAGCTCTTGTTGGTCCAGCTGAGGCATGTTCCCCTCAGAGGGAGCAGGTCCACTTTGCCCTCACAGGGCTCCTCAAACCCTTATGAGCCCAGGATCATCCGAAAATGTCCCTGTCCCTCCACTGTGCACCTCTCAGCAGACTGTCATGCAGGTCTAGGCTGGGGAGGAGCTGCAGGCACAGGAAGCTGTGGAAGCTCACCAGTGTCTGGCCTGGCAGGGTCTGTGGGTGGAGCTGATTGACTGTAGGAGCAGGGACAGACCTAGAGCCATCCTGACACCACAGCCCTGGCTTTGGTTACACACAGTTCCAACTCTCACAGTCAGAAACACATCATGAAGAGGCTGCTGGGCTCTCTTCTGGGGCTTCTGTGCACCCAAGTTTGCTGTGAGTCCCTCTGCCCCACATTCATTGCGTCTGTGATGACTGTGCAGCTGCAGCACGTGTAGGGGAGGGAGGGAAAGCAGTTCCTACATTCTGCAAAACTTCGGTCCTTCTCGCTGTACGTGGGTCATTTTCATGGTTCTGTGGGCACTGCAGTGAATGACCCTCATCTGTGACTTTTTCTGTTTCTAATCAGGGGTAACGGGGCTACAAGTGGAGCAGAGTCCTGGAGCCTTGACTCTCCAGGAGGGAGAGAACTGTGACCTGCAGTGTAACTTTTCCAGTTCTGCCAACAACCTGCAGTGGTTTTACCAGAATCCCCAGGGCCTCCTCATCACCCTGTTTTTCAATCCCTCGGGAACAAAGCAGAGTGGAAGACTAAAGTCCACGACAGACACTAAGGAACGCCGCAGCTCCCTGCACATCTCCTCCTCCCAGACCACAGACTCAGGCACTTACTTCTGTGCCGTGGACACACAGTGCTCCCAAGGCACCTGCAGCCTGAACACAAACTTCAGCTGGGTGGGCGTGGCCCTTCCCCAGGCACGAGAGGGCGGGAAGCCACCAGAGAAGCCTTGCACAGTTTATGTCTCTTTCCTGTGTTGGTAGAGTTTTACCCTCAGATAATTTCTTTGGTCTCAGATTTCAGGTCTTGTTCTTTTTCTTCATCTCAGTATGTACTCCCTCCTGAAACATATTGTCCAACTCGGCACTCACAGAGAAACTGATAGGAGAACGGAATCTACATCGACATTTTAGCTGAACGAAGTGTCCACTCCAAAAGGATAAGGAGCAAATGAAGTCACTCAGATAAAACTGCTGTGGACAGTGATGCACCAACTAGTTTGTCTCTCAGGCGCATGCGGGTCCTCACCACGGTGTCCTCTGGCAATGGCTGTCAGTGCAGCAGGGAAACAGTCACTGACTGTGCATTGTTCAACAATGTTAAAATGTATCTTCCACCCACCTAACTCTTGTTCAAACTCCTGAAGTTCCTCTGGACTAGGAGCTGCTCCATCCTGACCGTGTTCCCTGCGCAGTTGAGAAGAGCACCCTGATTGGATACACGTCTCTGAGCGTTCTTTGCTTTGTGGTGCTGTAGACCTGTTCCCTTTCTGTTCTGTCCTGCTTTTCTATTTACTATTGAGGAAGTTACTGAAGTCTCCAACTATTATTTTTGCTAAATTATCTGTGTCTGCCTTCAAATGTGTAAGTTTTTGCTTTATGCATTTGGGGGACTGTTATTAGTTGGTTATTTAAGTGTTGAATTTTCCTAATGCATAACCTCTCTTTTGCTTTGTTGAGGATTCAACCCAGGGTCTCGTGCATGGTAGAAAACCATTCTTTCACTGAGCTATATCCTAGCATTGACTGATTCTTTTATATTATAAATACACCCTCTTCATCTCTAGTAATGTTTAGTTCACAGTTTCATTAATCTAATAATATAGTAATGGCATGTCCTTTGTAGTTGTTATGCAGTATGTAAAGTTGCCCATTGTTTTATTTGTATATCTTGTTGAATAGATCTTGAATGTCCTCAAAATGTTCAAAGCAAAAGTCTTCAGCCCCATCTTGGCACTCCTGGGAAGAGGGGCCTACCCTGAACTCAAAGTGACATGCCCTCGAAGTCACCTGTAGGACACTGGCCTCTTACAATTTTTCCTATTGAGTGAGACTGTCTACCTCTTCTGCATATAGTATTCCTTTAAGTGTCTTCTGAAATGATCTACCTTGTGTTCATGAACTGCCTTCTTTTATGTTTGTCTTGAAATATCCTTATTTCTCCATCAATTTTAAATGGTGGCTGCTCTGTGTAGCAATCTTGGTTGGCAGTTATCTATATCCACGCCTTGAGGTACCTTATTCCTGCTTTGAGGACTGCCAATGAAAGATTTAATGTTACTCACATGCTTCTGACTTTTACATATGTGTGTGTTTCATCTTGATACCTTAATGTCATTTATTTGCCTTGTAATTGTGACATCTTGACTACAATAGCTTATACAAAGATATTTTCTGGTCATATTTATTTAGGGTTCGAATTGTCCCTTGTGTTTGAATGTTTGTTTTCTAGATTTTTTAAATTTTCTGTTATAATTTCATTGAATGGAGTCTCTGTGTCATCCGTGTTTGTCTCAGCTCTCTCTTTTAGTCTGTGGATTGTTGGGTGCCATCTTGTGATCAGGTCCCAGAAGTCTTGATCATCATGGCCATGCTCCTATGTTTCTTTGTTCCTTGTTGATGCTTGAGTGCAATATTTGTCCCCTTTGTCTCTGACTGATGTTCTTTCTTCTATTTGGTCATGTCTGTTGGTGATGATTTCTATCACCTGTTTTCATTCATTATGTTTTATTTTTTCCTCTTTCAACATTTCCTTTTCTACTTGTTTGTTCAAAATCTCAATGTCCTTGCTAGATTTTTTATTTACTCTGCTGACATTTTATCCACATTGCTGATTTCGCCATCACACTGCTGCCTTTTTCCTCTTTGTTGATGACTTTCCAGGTCTTCTGCTTGCCTTTCAGGTGACTGATCATTTTATCAGAAACCTTTTAAAGTCTCCACCTGACACGTATCTATTTCAGTATCTTTGGGTCTCTAGCTGAGTTATGGACTTTTGGAAGAGCACTGTTACCACCTTTCCTCATGTGTCTTGCGATGCTCTTTTCTGATTTCCGTATCTGTTGGCCTGGGTATTTCCTCTTCAGTTTGGAATGTGTAGTCTTCCTACCAATCATCCTACACTTGAAGGCTCAACTCTAGCACCAGAGGAGAAAACAAATGTCCACAGTAGCAAGAACACCAGCTCACAAAAGATACAGAATGTCCAGATAGGTGACTCCACAATTTGATCCGTCCCTGGCCTCGGACTCAGAACTATCAAAAAACAAAATTTTTCTCAGTTGACTAGATCGCTTCGAGAGCACTGATGGTGAGGCTATTGATCCCTATGTACTTCCCAGCCTGAGCGGATTATTCTGTCTTGCCTTTGGCTCCTCAGGGTGCAACCACCTGCTCTCCACACCTGCCACTCTGGCCCCACCCCCACCTTGTGGTTATAGCCAAATTGAGGATTCTGGACTCGTGGTTGTTTCCTGATCATAGTCCCACACACAGAGTAGCACAGTTCCTTTTAAAAATATATTTATTTATTATTATTATTGTGGGGATATGTACTTCAGCATGCCTGAGGAGCTTATGGGCAGTCTGCTCTCTCCTTCCACCATGTTTGTCCTGGGGATTGAACTCAGATCATCAGCCCTGGTGGCAAGTGCCTTTACCACAGAGCCATCTCACTGGTCATGCAGCATAGTATTAACAACAGACTCTCTTTAGTTAGTACCTGATTAGTCCTCTGAGTCAGACAGTATGGCAAAATGGGATTTCTCTCCACCACTGGCCTGTGATAGAGAGGAATCTCTGTCCCACCAATCCCCACAATGGTTCCAGGCTTGTTATTGCTGTGGACTTGTCTGAATGTAGGGCTGCCTTCTGCCTGCACTGCCTTTTAGAAGTTACATATGTGCTACCCCTAACTTCCCAGCCGGAGAACTTCATGGCTGAGACTGAGGCTGTTAGGGTTACTTCTCAGAGCTCTCTCTCGCTCTCTCTCTCTCTCTCTCTCTCTCTCTCTCTCTCTCTCTCCTCTCTCCAGGTGTCCTTTAGCTTCCTTCATGGATTCCTGAAGCTCTTCCTCTCTTTGGGATAAAGTCTAATTTTTCCTTATTTTTACGTGTCTTCACCTGCTCACACAAGGGCATTTCAGGTCTTTATTTTTATCTAGAAGTCTTCAGTTTACAAATTTTTTTTTTTAAAAAGTGTTCTGGAATTATTGGAGATATATCATTGAATTTATGATACACTTTTAGTAAATTAAAGCTCTCAAATCTTCTAGCACATTATGTGAGTTACGTTTTCATTTACTGAACTTAATTTTATTCAGCATTGCTTTGAAATTTTCTCGACAGAGGCCTGGACGTCTTTATGAAGACAAAGATGAGCGATTGGGAGAACATACTGAAACATGTATATTGTTCAAATACATGAAACAGATCTGAAAAGCTCTTACAAGTGAATAACAGAGGACAAATATCACCACTTGTAACTGGACAAAATGTTTGAGTAGACTCCGTGAAAGACTATGTACAGGACTTCCTGGGCCGCATAGCCTCCGGATATCTTGGTGCCAGCACCTTTCCTGGTCCCCAGGAGCTTTCTGGGTCTGGTCCAGCCCTCATCTCCCTTTGATTTTTGGGCTGCACAGCCTCCAGTGTCCTGGTGCCAGCACCATCCCTGGGTAAGTCCAGCATGCCCACTGCACTTTAAATCCCCCAGCCTCTTTCACCCTCCCAGCTCCCACACCGTGTCTCTCCTCCTAGCCCGGGTACAGGCCCATTTCTTGTCTTGGCACCCCAAACACTAGAGCTTACCTCTGGGCCCAAAGCCGCCACTGGTTCCTGATCCTTTGCATCTGGACAACCCAGTTCCTCCCTGCAGTCCCCAGGAACCCTCTGGGCCTGGTCTCGCCCTCACCTCCCTTAACTTCCCTGGGTGGCATAGCCACAGCTTCCTCAGACCAGCATCTATCCTGGGCCCTTCTCCCAGGCCAGCCCAGCCCCAAATTCCTGAAGGCAGCATCTTTCATGGAGGGACCCAGACCTTAGGAGAAAGCCTTAGAGCATCTGATCCTCATCTGACTTGGGCCTCTCTGGGAATTCCTAAAGCACACAAAGTTTACAAAGGGAAGCAGAACTAAACTCAATAAAGGAAGGCTTGAGTCTCATACAAGGATCAGAAACTACGAAATTTACATGTCAAAGTCACAGAGGAAAAAAATAACATGAAAAACCAAAATAATATATCTCCACCAAGCACCAATAGTCCTCTAGAGGAGTACAATGAGAAACCCCTAGGGATGACACAGGACATGGAACTCAAAAGAACAATTATAAACATGATAAAAGAATTCAGTGAATTTAAAGAACACACAAAGAAATCAAAGAACTGAAAGAAGATAGGGATGAACTGTTGAAATAATTCAGAAAAGAGTTAGAAATATTGATGAATATTCACGCTGAAATGAAGAAGGAAGTGAAACACTCAGTAAGCCAATTACAAACAACAGGAGAAATCCTCATCAATAGGATGAATGAAATGAAACACAGACTATCAAGACTGGAAGATAAAGTGCATGAAGTAGACCACACAAGCAAAGATTATGAAAAATTTAAGAAAACACAAGAATGGAATATGCAGGAATTGTGTGACACCATAAAAAGACCAAACTTACAAATCATAGGCATACAGGAAGGAGAAGACTCTCAGGATAATGGCATGTACCAGATCTTCAACAGGATTGTAGAAGAAAATTTCTCAAAATTAAAGAAAGACATGCCCATACAAATACAAGAAGCGTATAGAACACCAAAGAGACAAGACAAGAAAAGAAATTCTCCATGGCACATCGTAGTAAAAACACTAAACGTTCAAAACAAAGAGACAATGCTGAAAGCTGGAAAGAAAAACAACAAGTCACATATAAAAGAAAACACACCAGGATTACAGCTGACTTTTCAGTGCAAACTATGAAAGCCAGAAGAACCTGGACCAAAGTATTCCCAGTTCTAAATGACCACAGTTGCCAATCCAGATTACTTTACCCAGCCAAAAGGTCTACTACAGTTGATGGGGAAAGAAAAATCTTCCATGACATAAATAGGCTGAAAGAATTCATGTCCACAAAACCAGCCCTTCAGAGAGTTCTTGAAACAATACAAAGAGCTGAAGAAAGGAATGACTATATACAAGGGGTGACAGAAAGAAACCCAATGAAGGTATAACTGTGGAAATGCACAGCTATATAAAGAATGTGAACAGATATTAAAATGACTGGATTCAATACACATCTTTCATTAATAACTTTAAATATCAATAGACTGAACTCTCCAGTCAAAAGATACAGTGTAGTTGAGTTGATTAAGAAAAAAAACCCATCTTTTTGTTGTCTGCAAGAAACTCATCTCACTTTCAGGGATAGGCACTGCCTTAAGGTGAAAGGATGGGAAAAAATATACCAAGGAAATGGTACTAAGAAAAAAAGTAAACGTTGCAATTCTAATATCTCACAAAATAGATTTTAAACTAAAACTAATCAGAAGAGACAAAGACGGCCACTTCATTGTGATCAAAGGAACAATGAATCAAGAAGATATTACAATCATGAACATATATTCACCAAACTCTGGTGCTCCCAACTTTACAAAAACAGTACTACAGGACTTTAAGGCCCAGATTAACTCCAAATCATTAATAGTTAGGGACTTCAAAACCTCATTGTCACTGTTAGATTGGTCAACAGGACAGAGAATTAATGGAGAGACATCTGAATTAAACAGTATATATCAAATGGACCTAACAGACATCTACCGAATATTCCACCCAAGCACCATAGAATACACTTTCTATTCAGAACCCCATGGAACCTTCTCCAAAATCGACCCTGCACTGGGGCACAAAACAAACCTCAACAAATACAAAAATATTGAAAAAAATTCCATGCATTCTATCAGACCACAATGTGATAAAGCTTAAAATCAACACCAGAAGAAATCCCAGTAATCACATAAACACGTGGAGATTAAACAACACACTCCTGAATGATGACTGGGTCGAAGGAGAAATTAAGAAAGAAATAAAAGTATTCCTGGAACTAAATGAAAAGGACAATACAGCACAACAAAACCTCTGGGACACATTGAAAGCAGTCCTTAGACGGAAGTTTATAGTTTTAAATGCCTACATTAAAAAATCGGAAAGGGGCTGGAGAGATGGCACAGTGGTTAAGAGTACTGACTGCTCTTGCAGAGGACCCAGGTTCGATTCCCAACACCCACATGGCGGCTGTGAACCATCCTTAGCTCCAGTTCCAGGGGAATCCAGAGCCCTCTTCTGACCTCTGTGGCATTGCATGACATACATTCAGGCAATACACTCATACACATAAAATAAAAATAACAAAATATTTTTAAAAATCAGAAAGAACTCAATGACTTAACATTGCAGCTCAAGACACTTGAAAAGCAACAACAAATGAAACCCAAACCCAGCAGACAAGAGGAAATAACAAAAATCAGAGCAGAAATTAATGAAATAGAAAGAAAGAAAACAATGCAAAGAATCAACGAATCTAAGAGCTGGTTCTTTGAGAAGATAAGATAGATAGGTCACTAGCCCAATTAAACAAAAGAAAGAAAGAGTACCTCTAAATCAACAAAATCAGAGATGAAAGGGGAAACATTACAACAGATACCAAAAAGATCCAGAACATTATAATGGAATACTTTAAAAATAAAATACCACTAAATTTGAAAACCTAAAAGAAATCAACTGGTACCTAAAATAATGGGAACCACCAAAACTAAACCAAGAAGAGATTAACAGCTTAAACAGACCCATAACACATAAGGAAACTGAAACAGTAAAAACAAACCTCCTGACTAAAAAAAGCCTAGGACCAGATGGATTTACAGCAGAATTCTACCAGATGTTTAAAGAGGATCAACACCCAATACTACTTAAGTTATTCAAAAAGATAGAAATTGAGGGAGAACTTCCAAATTCCTTCTATGAAGCCCAGCATCACTCTAATACCAAAGCCAGGTAAGGTACAACCCCAAAAGAAAAGTATAGACCCATATCCTTAATGAACACAGATGGAAAAATTCTCAACAAAATACTTGCAAACTGCATACAGACACACATCCAAAAGATCATCCACCATGATCAAGCTGGCTTTATTCCAGAGATGCAGGGATGGTTCAATATACGTAAGTCAATAAATGTCACTAATCATATAAATGGACTCAAAGACAAAAACCACATTGTCATCTCAATAGAAGGCCTTTGACAAAATTCAACATGCATTTATGTTCAAAGTCCTAGAGGGAATTGGACTGGAGGGAACATACCTCAACATAATTAAAGCCCTATATAACAAACCCACAGCCAACATCACTCTAAATGGTGAAAAACTGGAAGCATTCTCATTGAAATCCAGAACCAGAGAAGGCTGTCCGCTATCCCCACTTCTCTTTAACATAGTGCTTGAAACTCTTG
>NW_008343597.1:2578037-2578294 GCF_000622305.1 Nannospalax galili | reverse complement strand
TTGGAAGAATTAATATTGTGAAAATGACCATCCTACCAAAAGTCATTTATAGATTCAATGCAATGCCAATCAAAATCTCCAGGACATTTTTCACAAAATTGGAAAATAAAACATCTTAAGATTCATATGGAATCCTCAGATAGCCAAAGCAACCCAAACAAACTTGAGCACTAAGAGCAATGCCTGGGGATTACTATACCAGATTTTAAGCTGTATTACAGAGCTATAGTCATAAAAACAACATGGTACTGGCACAA
>NW_008343597.1:2571046-2577685 GCF_000622305.1 Nannospalax galili | reverse complement strand
CTCATTACACTAAAATGCTTCTGTACATCAAAGGAGACAACCAAGGAAGCAACAGAAAACCCACTAATGGGAGAAAGTCTTCACCAGCGACACATCTGACAGAGGTTTAACATCCAGAATATATAACCCCTCAAAAAACAAAGAATCAAGAAAGAAAGTAACTTAATTAAAAGATGGGCTAAGAAACTGAACAGAGAGTTCTCAAAAGAAGAACTAAAGATGGCTAAGAAGCATCTTAAAAGGTGTTCAACATCACTAGTAATTAGGGAAATGCAAATTTAAAACACTTTAAGATTTCATCTTACCCCAGTCAGACTGGCTAAGATCAAGAGAACAAATGATACCAAATGTTGGAGAGGATGCAGGGAAAGGGGAACACTTCCACTGCTGGTGGGGCTGCAAATTTATTCAACCCCCATGAAAGGAGTGCGGAGAACTCTTAAAAACTACAAATGAACCTACCATTTGACCCAGTTATACCACTCCTAGGCATATACCCAAAGAACTAAGCCTATTGCAGAGACACTTGTACATCCATGTTTGCTGCTGCTCTTTTCACAATAGCTAAGAGATGGAAGCAACCTAAGTGTCCCTCAACTGATGAGTGGATAATGAAAATGTGGTTCTTTTTTATGATGGAGTTTTACTCAGCAGTAAAGACAGATGAAATCATGAAATTTGCAGGTGAATAGGTGGAACTAGAAGCTGTTATACTAAATAAAGTAACAGACTCAGAAAAAAAAATCCGTCATAAGTGGATCCTAGCATCAAATCCTGATAAGTGATTATGTATTCAGACATAACTACAGGAATCAGGATAATGAAAAGGAACCAGGGAGGTAAAGGAAAAGAAAGAATCTGAAAGAGAACAGTAGGAAACAGGTGTTCACAAGGGATAGATGGATAAAATTGGGGTTATTTTAAGGGGAGGGGGAGGGAAGGTTATGCAAGGAATGTAGGGGATAAAGAGAAAGAAGGAGCTCAAGATAGGTCGGACCATAGGAGAAGGGTATTATTAAGGGAGAAATGAGAAAAACGGGGGCACCTTAAATGGGGAAACCATGATGTAAAGGTGAGACAATGTGAGAGATAAATAATGCCTAGCTAGTTTTAGAAAGCCAGAGGGAACCATATTAGGCCAGCAACCTATGGACAAATTATACATACAAGCAGAATAAAGAATGTAATATATGTCTAGGCAAGGTGTGTCTGAGAGTGTTTGGACTTTACCCAAGTCTACATGGCACATGGTAATTAATAGTATCAGTCTGGTGGAACTAACCTTCTTGGATGTTTAACAGCCACAATATGAGGCCTATAATAATTTGGTCAGAGGGACATAAAGGACAGTTTTTGCTCCTTGCCCTCCTAGGTCGACTAAGTTCCAGGGGACTATGAGCATCTTTCAAAATGTTCTGTACCTGTGGTTAGTCACCTGTCCTCTTGATCAAAGAGGCTGCGGAGACCCCACTGGATGGATCTAAACCAGTGTCCAGTCTACAAGGAGGAGGGTCAACACAGAGGGAATATTTCCTCCATGCTTCCAAGTGAAGCCAGCCATGGTCAAGCAAGACCTTTGACTTGTCTTCACATAGACGGAATTGTAAAAGGATGGAGCCAGGGGCTCCTCCCAAGCCCATGTTACCCCTGGGGAACTGATCCTCAAACCACTTTAAGAGTAAAAATAAATTGCTTCATCTGGGCCAATTGTAGGGTCTTAAACACCCAAAAGGAAAGTATAACCAAAGACTAATGGGGTCGATATAATTTTTTAAGAGTCCATATGTATATCTAAAGGCTACATAGCAAGAAAAACTGCCAGAGAGGAGATGCCTTCCTTTGAATTATTGGCCAGTGTGGCCCAGAAGATTCCCAGACATCAAACAAGCATAGGATGGTGAGAATGAACAGCAGATGCCAATCTTATATAAAGGACTACGAGAACTGATTGCTGCTAGATGAGGAACAGCTGATCTTCCTAAAACAAGGATCTCTAGATAGGCTGACTAGATTCAGCAGACGGACAAGCACTGGAGAATGGCTGGGGGTGCTGACAACACAGTGGTCAGTAACAGAGGTGACAGAGTATATGGGCTCTGGCAGGGGCTATGGGAGGGTGCCATTTGGGAAGTGGATATATAGATGAATAAGACTGTGTGGGATGTTCTGTATGATAGACACAAAAAAATCAACAAATTTGAAAAAAGACAAATTTGAGTAGGAAGCATTAAAATGCACTTCATGTTAAATAGTAGAGGTGATGAACACTACCACTGTAATCTACCTGATGATTTTATATTCACACTCAGGTACTAAGGATCTGAGTGTAACTGAATGTGACTAGCAATAATCAGATACGTAGAGATTAAAGAGACATATGCAAATATCTATGTGTTAATAGCATTAAAAATGTAGGAAACAGCATATTTTAAAATGAAATGGAGATCTTCTTTAAAGGGTAAAAACCCATTCAATTTTATGTCTTACAGGGTTTACACTGACTTCAATGTTGTATAACTATATTAATTCAACTGTGAACCTAAAAATTTATAGCCACTTTTAAAAGAGATAAATCCTTGCTCTGAAATGTGTTACTGAATATGTTAAAGCTGTAATGAAATGCTTCTTCTAGTCATGTGGTTATTAAATTCAAAAAATTTTTACAAAAGACTATGTACAGATTGCCAATCACCACATGGAAATGTGCTCTACATCAGAGGTCAAGAATACAGGACTCGTCAAATCTAGACACTTGCCTATTATGTTGGCTTTCTGAGAAAACTATATCAGATGTAGGCAACAGGATAAAGTAGGTATCCAATTTAAAGTCTATGTGAGGCCATGCTCTTTTCAGGGAAAGGGCTCATGTTGACTTGACTTTAATATGGGATGAAGGAGAGACAAAGCAGTGCTTCAGTTTGAGATCCCATTGTGTGTTTAAAAGATCTCGGGTGAGGTGCGGTACATATGTCACATTACAGAAGTATTTTTCTTTCTAGGTATGTCCGGGATCCTAACTAAATATTGTAGAGCCCTGAGGCTTAGAAGAGAACAGTAAATATATTGTAGTTGACCTCAACAGGGACAAAGTCTCCTTGCACTGAAAGAAATATTGGCTCCAGAGGAATACTCACCATTACAGGGTTTGCTACATATAAGTGTTTTAGAACCTCAGTAAAGTGTTCGGGGGACCTCTCTATTTGACCACAGAGGGGCAGTGCTGCTCTTCAGCAGATGAAAATTTCTCCCCTCCACTTACCCATCAACAAGCCAGAAATTTTTATTTAAAATGGGTATATTATTACGTCATATTGTGCTTGTTTAATTAGAATTCAAGTACATGTATCTCTCTAGGCACCTATATACACTGTATCTGTTTATCCCGGAGGGTTGACAAACACAGCTTTGGGAGTGACTACTGTGAAGATGCATGCTCTCCTTCAAGGCCAGGAACAAGTTAACTTCTCTGATGAACATTTCTGATGTCGTTAAACACACCTGGTCCAGCCTCAGGTCACACTGATCCAATCTAATTACCTTATGATCCTTTACATTGGGAAATCAGCTCATGTTTTGAAGCCTAGTTCAAACTCCTCCCACATCAGCACCATCTCTGACTGGGTCAGGAAGTGGTAAGAACTTCCCTTTGTCGTCTTGTCTAGACATCAGGTGTGTTTGGTAGGCTTCATGTTCTGTTCTTGAGTGTGAAAACTAGGTTAAAGACTGGCACTCTGCCTTTCATGACAATTAACCATGCACAGCCTGTTCAGTAGGCAGTTAGGGAACTCGGCACATGTTTAGCACTTCTTTACCTTCAGTTCACCTTTCTAGGGTTTTCAGGTCCCTGCATTCCATCTTGGTCGTACCATATGAAATGAAGTATTCAAAAATAAGCAACTCATTAGTTTTAAAATGTTCACTCTTCCTTATAGCATGGTAAATTCCTGCCATGTTCCTGCACCACCCCCCCAACGCACAGGGATATGAATCATTGTTGTCGAGCATGTCCCTGCTGTCCATGCCACCTGCCACTTGTCACTGTCCTTGCCACCTGCCACTTGTCACTGAGCAGCCATCTGTGTTATCAGAACACCTGTTCAGGTATCATAGTGCTGTGTTCAAAAAGTCTTTATTTTATCTAATAAGGATCCCATAGGACAAGAGTAGTGATGCTTCAATTTAGATATGTCAGAGGAAAGCCACACGTGTTCCCTTCGGTGGAAGGGTAAAAGCTTTTCATGTGTGGGTATATATGTATACAGGAAAATCTAGTGTGGTGGAATGGGAGGATTCTGTACTGTGTGATTTATGGCATTGCATGGACTTCTTGTAATGTAGTGTATGTTCTGTATGTTGACTAGATGTCTGTTACAAGTGAAAAAAGGACCTCAAAATATTAAAAGCAATTTTAAAAATTGAGGATGCTTCAGTAGAAGGTATTTGGATACTTTATTGACTTGGGTTTGTTTGCTTGTTTTTGACAGAGCATACTGATTTATTCTTAAATTGATAGATTAAAACTGTATCTCTTTCTTGTATACAATGTGATATTTTGAAACTAATACACTGTGGATGAGTTAAATACAGGTAGTTAACAAATATGTTATCTCACATAGTTATTTTTGCAGTAAAAACACTTAACATTCCCTATATTTGCATTTTTAAGAATATACAATAACATTTCATTATTTGAAACAGCGTCTTTTGGATACGAACCTGGTCTCCAACTCAGTTTATAACCAGATATTAATTTGAGTTCCGACCCTCCTGCCACCACCTCCCAAGTGCTGGAATTACAGGTGTGCGTAGACCATGCAAAGTTTATCTGGTCCTGGGGACCAAATCCAAGGTTTCCTGCGTGCTCTCTACAACACAACACGTTTGGATCATTTGAAGAATATAGATCATTGCCTATGTTCACCTCTCATGGTGTTTTTCTTGGATTGGACTTGTGATGGCCACAAATATATGCAATAAAATTTCTCCATTTATTTCTCATATTATTTTAATTTCTATTACTTTTAGTACAGAGCATCTCTATTTGGGGGCTTGGGTTTTTTTTTATTTATTCTCCATTTCTGCTTCTCTGTGTTGTTAGTACCAATATGCAAAGCCAAAATTCTTTTTTATATTTTTACATTATCTATAATATTAAGTATAAGGAAAATACTGTTTATTCAAACTCAGAATGAGAGGATTAAAAATGCTGTGTTGATGGAAGGTCATAGCCTCACAGCCCAGGCAGGATGTTTTCTATCTTCTCTTAACCATTTGTAGACAGAGCACCTCCAGAATACATTATTCCACTACTTTTTCAATTCTCTTAGAAGTAAAATGAAAGTGGCATAAATTTTAATCTATCACTTTGTAAAATCATGTAAAATACAGACATGTGAAAAAGACCGTGAGAAAACTGAAGTTCCCTAAGACAAAGGAACCGCATATTCTCTGTGTTCTGACCCATCACCTCGGCTTGCTCTTGGTGTCTGTACCAATACGCACTGCCACGGAGGTAGGCAGGCGAGTTTGATTCTCAGTGATTGCATTTTCAGCAATACTGAATTTGAGCAAAATGGTGACGCGCTTCCTATGTCGGAAATAGCTTCAGACAAAGCACTTGTGTAAGGGTGGAGCCTGCTGACAGGACTGAACTGCCAAGTTTGAGTTCGAGTTTGATCTGTGCCCAGATAAAAGACTGCCTGCGTTGTCACTGAGCTTCGGCTCCAGAAAAATGGGCAAGATTCTGGAAACATCATTTTTAGTGCTAGGCCTTCACCTAACCTGTGAGTCATGGAAGAAAAACCCAAGGATATGTGATTGCTTTGAAGGAATGAGAGAACTGGGGTACCGGACAAAATTATTCAGGTAAACATAAAGCAAGGAACAAAAATTTGAGGCTAATGATTGTCATCGTCTCTCCACACAGGGGTGAGTGGCCAACAGAAGGACAGAAGTGACCAGCAGCAGGTGACGCAAAGTCCTCAGTCTCTGACAGTCCAGGAAGGAGGGACTCCAGTTCTGAACTGCACTTATGAGAACAGCGCATTTGGCTACTTCCCGTGGTACCGGCAATTCCCCGGGAAAGGCCCTGAACTACTGATAGCCATACGTTCAGTTCTGAATAAAAATGAAGATGGGCGCTTCACGGTCTTCTTCAGTAAAAGTGAGAAGCAGCTCTCCCTGCACATCACAGCCTCTCAGCCTGCAGACTCGGCCACCTACTTCTGTGCGGCAGGAACACAGTGCTCCCCAGGCGCCTGCAGTCAGCACACAAACCTGCACCTGAGGCTCCAGCAAAACCCTGCTGCGGGCTGACACTGGCACAGACGCAATGAGTTTTCATCTGAACAAACAGGCGATGCAGTGAAGAAAACACTGCACGGGATAAACTAATTTAGGGCCGAAAGGCAAACCAAGCTGAAGTCAGGTTTGCTTCACTCCGGTCTCCCTTTGCTCTGCAGGAATGGCTGGATTTTCATATACATCTTCATAACTAGTTTGGACAAATTGTTCTAAGTGGTTCTACAAATAGTTTTCTTAAATTGGAAACTATAAGGCATCATCTCTCTATATTCTTGTCAACAATGTTATCAATGTTATTTATTACAGTCTAATACATTTAGACTTTGACTTTGGCTT
>NW_008343597.1:2563379-2570334 GCF_000622305.1 Nannospalax galili | reverse complement strand
CCTGCCTCTCCCTCCTCACTGTTTGAATTAAACACATGCACCACAACACCCATATTTAAACTATATATTCTAAAATTCATTAATTTTCTGTGCCTCTGTGTGTGTATGGATACACACTTTCCAGCCACAGCCTGCATGTGGGGTTCAGAGGACAACTTGTGGAGTCCTTTCTTTTCATCCTCATTGTGGGTCCCAGAGATTGAAGTCAGGTCATCAGAATGACCCACTGAGACATCTAGCTGGCCTCCAAAGTTTTTTTTAATTAATAGAAACAGCTATAGATTTTATGGCGTTCAGCAATCCACACAATGGAGACAGGATCGCTTACTGCCTGACACTTTGCAAAGTGTATTCCTCTAATGCCTCAGAAATGCCAAAACAGCAATGGAAAACTATTTAAATTGGTTTAATCATTAAAGTACATTCATGCCACTAGCTGAGGGCTCCAGCAGTCCAAGCTACATGGTAGGGTAAAGCACAAGCATGACACAAGAGGCAGAGGCTAGCCTGGGCAACATAGTGAAATTTTGTGCCATAAAATCAAAACTAAAACCAAACCAAAAGAATGTGGAAGTTGTTTAACTTATAATGCACAACCTACATTCTCCCTTCCATAACCCATAATGCATAGCTTTTCAATATGCAGAAAGAAAACTTACAAAGAAAATAGTCAATTAGCTCTTAGCAGTATGTCTCACAATGCCAGGATATGAATTCCCTGGTTCCTTCAAAGTTTAAGGCTGGAATTAGGATATTTGGGAAGTATTTATATCTGACTGGAGTAGCCTTCATTGAATAGAAATGTGGACGAGTAAAGAGAACAGACTGCCTAGATTGGAGTCTGAGTGAAAGCAGAGGCATCGTCCAGGACCCGGGAAGGAGAGCTGGGAACCCTGGGAACCTCAGCAGGCCTCTGCGCTTCATGGGGAATGAGAGGTTGGGAAGTTCATCAAGGAACCAAGGAGTCTATGTGGTCAAATTACTTTAGAATAACCCAATAATTAACATCTGGGTGCTTTCATAAGGCAGTCATGCAAAAGTCTGTTTTGGAATGGATTTTGACATAAATTCCTCTACCAGATGAACTTTATACACAAAATAGAAGAGAATCTTTATTTCTTCAAGGTCCAAAGGTAGAAAATTTTATTTTGAACAATATTGACATACCAATAGTGTTGGGGACAAAAGAGCATTTGGGGAAAGGTTTTGATTTCCTGAAAATTATGATTGCAGAATATTGTTAAACAATAGACATAAGCAGCCAATGACAGCGCTGGATGTTTGCACCATGACTGTCAGGAATCTTCCTTCCCCGGACTCCTAATAAAGCTAAGC
Source organism: Nannospalax galili (assembly GCF_000622305.1). Taxonomy (NCBI): domain Eukaryota; kingdom Metazoa; phylum Chordata; class Mammalia; order Rodentia; family Spalacidae; genus Nannospalax; species Nannospalax galili. The sequence continues at coordinate 2,568,999 of NW_008343597.1, read as the reverse complement.
ACAGAGCTCAGTTGGATTTTGAACAACCAGTGCTCACTGCTGCCAGCGGAAACTGGTATACAGCTGGAACGACTTCAGGATGCAAAACTCTGTTCTGACTTCATTTGTCTGGGCAGATGTTTTGCTGATGTGAAGTTCCCAGGGTCAGGATGAGTGGGAAGAGTGGGAAGGAGGGTCTGGGTGAGGACTCTGGTTGTCTCTGTAGGGAAGTTGGGACTGGTGATCACATTTCACCTTCACATCAGACTAGAAACTGGAGTACAGGCAAAACTTGGGTGAAAATATGCAACACATTCTTTCTGTCTCTCTGTCTCGTCTCTCTGTCTCAGGATGTGTGTGTGTGTGTGTGTGTGTGTGTGTGTGTGTGTGTGTGTAAGAGTGTATGCGTATGTTGGGCATGGTGATGCATGCCTTTAATTCCAGCACTTGGGAGGCATAGACAGGCCAATCTCTGTGAGTTTGAGATCAGACTGGTCTAAATAGTGAGTTCTAGGCCAGCTGGGGGAGGCCCTGTCTCATAAAGCCCACCCCCCCCAAAAAAAAGAGTGTGTGCATACATGCATACACATGTGCACAGATGTTTGCTGCAGGTGGGTAAGAAGAGGACATTAGATTCCTAGGAGCTGATGTTATAAGCAGTTGCAGAACCCCAGTGCATTATATAAGTCCTGGGATCCACATTCCCATCCTCATAACTGAGCTGCAAGAACTCCTAATCACTGAGCCAACTCTCCAGCTCCCTTAAGCTTTGCTATTTACTAGGTAGTATTGATTGTAAATTAACTTACAAAGAAAGGCAAAAAAATAATGCTTAAAATGGAGCCATTTTTCCAGCTCAGCACATTCAAACACTCTCAAGGCACATTTCAGAGGCAGTGGCTGCACTGTACTGTGGGAGCTTGCACCTGCACTCTGGGTCACACCATCCTGCCATCACCCTGCTCCACAGGCTGCTGTGGGCACAAGCTACTCTCCATCTGCTTAGGTACAAAGACTGCAAATGAGGACACTGACAGCCTGTCAGCACTCAGAACACTCAAATATCAGGAATTAGCACTTGTACCGCTCACTGATCTGTTATTATATGTGTGTCAAAGAATTAAAACTCTTTTAGTGACCTTGTTTATACTGGCTTTTTTTATTGCCTTTTGCTGTATGTTAATTTATCATTACAATAATGAGATCAGATGAAAGACTAAGAGATATATTCTAAACAATTATTCAGCACAACACAAAAATTCAACCACCAGTTTATGTGGTGTTAATATGCCCTTAAATACTTGCCAGTTACACATATCCTATTCTGTGGGAGTAAATAATAACCATGAGTTACAGAAAGATCTGCAATAATTATCATGCAACCATTTTGTGAGTTTAAAACTACAATTTAATGGGTGAGATTGGAGACTCCAGAGCAATATTACATCATCTCAGGACAATTCTAGTACTTATAATGTAGTAAGAATAATTCTTTATGTGGACGGTTCAGGAAGAAATTTTCTTATCCTTTTAATACCTTGTAAATAAAACGTTTTAGGGGCCAATTTTTTTAAAGTGAGTTTTAAAGACATTTTTATTTTTGATTATGTATATGTGTATGGGTATCTGTGTATGGGTATGTGCACATGTGAGTGCAGGTGTCTGTGGAGTCCATGGAGAGGCATTACATTCACTGGGGCTAGAGATACAGTAGGTGGTTATGAGCTACCCAACAAGGGTACAGGGAACACAACTCACGTCCTCTGTAAGAAGAGTGTGCTCTCTCAACCACTGATTCATCACTCCAGTCCTCAGAAGTGAGTTTTAAAACTATTATTACATAGCTGGGTGTGATGGGGCATAACTTTAATCTCAGCATTTGAGAGACAGAGGAGGTAGATCTCTGAGATCAAAGCCAGTTTGATCCACATAGCAAGTTTTAGGCCAGCTGGGACTACACGGAGTTCCTGTCTCAAAAACACAAAAAAGTGAATAATGGATTGTGTGTGTGTGTGTGTGTGTGTGTGTGTGTGTGTGTGTGTTGCAATACATGGGTGGAGGACAGAGGTCCATGTTGGGTATATTCCTTTATTGTTCCCTACTTTATCTTTGTGGAAGGCAGAGTCTTTCATTGAACTAAGAGCTCCCTGATTGGACTAGACTGACTGGCCAGTAAGGCCCTGGTATCCTCCTGTCTGTTCTTCCCAGTGCTGAGCATTACAGATGCACCCACAGTGCCTGGCTTTTCCTGTGGGTGCTGGAAATCCAAAATTGGGCCCTCAGGCTTGCACAGCATGTCATTTACCTACTGAGCCATCTCCTTGACCTTTGATGATGAATATTGTTCCTGAAACAATTTCAAAAATAATATAAACAAATGAACAGCTTCTGAAATTCTGAGGGACTGCCTTTTATTTGATTGGGAAGTAGCAGAATTGAAATAGACCCTAAAACTCAGTAAGGAAGAGAGAAGTACTACAATTATTTTAGATGCCAATGCTTTCACCAAGAAATGCAAAGACGTGTGAAGGATTTTTCTTCATTAAATTTTATAGACTATGGGTGGAGAAAAGGTAAATGTATGTTAATGAGCAGTATGCACATTATAGAGTAGCCATGTCTCATGATAAATTTGAGTTAGTGAATCCCAGTGATTCCACTGAATAACATGAGTGTGAAGCAGGTTGATGTGTAGCTCCCCTAATCTTTATCCCTCAACAGGAATGGATTTTCTTATGTTCTCTTTAAAGTACTGCCTATTTTAATTACCAAGAAAAACAAGCAAAAAGGCAAGAGTTTGTTATACGCTACACTACTTCTCTGTGTACACAGAACTTGTGGTTTATGACCATATGAAATGCCATTTCCTGGTTGGTGCACAGCATAAGAACCCAGGCAGTACATCTGCAAACTGACACCACTCAGAGACCCTGAACTCTGAGCTGAGTCAGAATAGACACATTTGTGCAGGACATGTGCCTCATGCCTCCTCCAAGACCTCTGTGTGTGCTCGTGGCCTTGGCCTTTTCTGGTATGGACGATTCACATAGAACTTAGATGTTAAGGGTGAAGCATTGCACTGAGACATACGGTGTCCCACATGGACCTGAGGAGGAGCAGATAGGGGATAACAGCAAGCAGAATGTGTCTTCAGTCTGGCTTCCCTTTGGGTCTTAAGTTAATTCTTACAGTGTTTCACTTGACATCACATGATCAGTTGTCCATTCTGATTGTTCAACAGGATCCACTGTGGCCCAGAAAGTGGCTCAAGTCCAACCAGCCACAAGCGGACAGGAGGGGAAAGAGGTCACCCTGCACTGTTCATATGAAACAAGTTGGAACAATTACTATCTTTTTTGGTACAAGCAGCTTCCCAGTGCAGAGATGATTTTCCTGATTCGTCAGATTTCTTATCTTCAAAATGAAAAGAGCGGTCGCTATTCTGTCTCCTTGCAGAGATCAGCCAAGTCCATCAGCCTCACCATTTCAGCCTTGCAGCTGGAAGATTCAGCGAAGTATTTCTGTGCTCTTGGGGACTCACAGTATTTGAAAAGATACTACAAGCTGAACAAAAACTGGAGCTCCTTAAGCATGGCCCTTCTTGGAGTTCAGCTGAGAGGCACACCTGCACGTCCTCAACAAGGTCCCAACTGTGGCTTCCTAATATGTGGTCTGAGTCAGATGTTTGATTCTAAATTAAACTTCCTTCCACATAATTTAGGAAAAGTTTTTGTGAACAACTTTCTTCTATTCTATTGTCTAGAAGGTTTTAGTGAAAAAAATAAAGCATACAGAAAGTGTATAGATTTTCTAAAGTTGCAAACCTTGCACCATAATAATTTAAATTGTCAGATTCTCTGATAGATGATAACAGAACACAGCTAGGTGTAATTATCTGGAATAATAGAGAAAATAATTTCTTTAGTCTGTAATCCTCATGCTTTTGAAAGTTAGAACCAGAGGAACACAACGTTCAGGATTGAAGTAGAAGAGATCAGTTGTAAGGAATTGACATCCTGAAATTCCTGGAGCTGATGGGCGGTCTCTGCAAATCATTGTCCTTGAATGTGATAGTGAGCCTAAATTACTAACGGTCAGCTAGACCAGTGATTACGAAGGAAAGCTGCACGTACGCAGCACTTGCAAAGGTGCCGTGAGACACGACGGCAATGGGACCTGTGAGGACAATCCTCCCTCACTCTCAAATCTATTTGCTGATGAACTTCAGGAGACAAAGTATCGTTTGCCAATATGCAAGTCACATAGTTTGCCCGAGACAAAGAAAACCTAGAGAAAGTGGAAGAGCATGGATCAGTGGTAAACTGATCTGTCTATGAGCTGCCCCAGAGCCTGGGGCCTGAATCTGAGCCTCAAGTAAAAAATAAATGCTCTATCACACTTTTCTTCCAAGTCTTACACAGTTTCTTCTTTCATATCCAATCCTAAAAACAAACAACATGGGGAAGTAAATTCTGGGAAGTCTGTTTCTGATTAGCTTGAGACTCCTAAAAAACCATAGGACTTCTGGGTAAGACATCAGATTAGAAGTTGCATGAGTGATCAGATGAAAAACTAGTGATTTTCATCTAGTTTCAAGGAGTGAATCAAAACTTACACGATTCTCCTCTTATAAGAATAAAGCTAAAGAAAAAAATTAGAAAATTAGCTAGGGTGGGGCTTAGAAATAGCTGTCACTTAGCCGCAGCATGTGATCCTGCCAGCTGCCATGAGCTGTAACCACACTAAAGTCCCCCCACATGTGTGAGCTGTTCAAGAGCCAGAGAGAGGATGTCCAGGCTGCAATAATGAATCCAGAGGCTAGACAAGGCCTTCAGTGAGAGCCAACAGGGGCAGTTCAGGTCCTGGAGAGGGGAGCACAGTGAGGTACAGGAAGCTGAAGTTGAGACTGGTAGATATCTGCCAAAGAAGGCCCCTCCCCTCCATTGCCTGCAGAGCTAAACCACATCTGAGAACCTGCTCTGGGAACTGTCACCGTATCCTGACTGCACAATAAAGGTAAACTAAGCACTGGGTTGAAGCTCAGGGTAGCACACTTCCCTTATAAGAGACCCTAGGTTCAAAGCCAGAAAAAATAAATAAATAAATAAAAGACCAAAGTGAAGCTAGGGTGGGCAGGCCTCTCATACACCCTGAGTCCCCATCACAGAAAGCAGGCTCTGTGCATAGAGTTGCCAAAACAATGGAGACAGGCTGTAAGATTCAGGTGGAGATTCTCACATCACATAGTTCTGGCTGAAAGCGGTCTTCAGTCACAGAAATCCTCATCTGGAAGGACACACAGACTGGACTTGTTTGGATTAGTGACACTACCCTTTTCCCTCATCTCTGGAATCTGATACAAAGAGAATCCAAGTGGAGGAAACAACCGTATTTACGTGTATAGGAGGGAGGGGACCTCACAAGCCCCTCCCCTCCCCATGTTAGAACACTAGTGAACCCAGTCTTGTGTAGGTCTTATGTGGATAATCACTGCTGCTATAAGTTCATGGGTTAAAGAGCTGTATCACATCTAGAAGAAAGTGTATTTTAATTTTAATTTTAGTTTTTATTATAATTTATCATTTTTTACTTCAGTTGTTGAGTTTCAATTTGCATCTGGTAGTCAAAGGCTTTTATGACT
>NW_008343597.1:2558435-2562514 GCF_000622305.1 Nannospalax galili | reverse complement strand
GACTGCCCTGCTACAGTTCAGGGGTATGAAAAACAATGAGTAGCTCTAAAGAATGGATGGTTAAGTTTTCTAGAAGCTTCTATTATCAAATCCACATGGAGAGAAAATAAAGCAGACATGAGCCACAGATGTGGACATTGAAGGAAAGAAGTTTTTCTAAGAAAAAGTAAAGTTGACATATATTTAGTTGTTATTAATGTATGTCAGGCACCATAGAACATAGTTCAGAATCTGCCCAATTCAAACATCAAAACCTCCATAAGACTACTTTTAATTTTTTATTTCTAATGTCCTAGACGGAGACATCACTTTCCCTAATTCTGAAGACCATGCGAACAGCCAGGGTGTAGCCCTGAGACAGCTTCTAAGGAACGGGGTTTTCACTGTGGAAAAGCAGAAGCCCAGAACAGGACAGCTGGACATCTCAGTGACAATGACATTATTACTGCAACTAATCCCTAACAACACAAAGGTGTCAAGCCTTTCAAAAATTGCCCAGGGCTCAACTGACTACAAAAAATCACTAACCTGTTAACAGTGCTGAAAGTCTTAGCAAGTCCTATCTTCAGTCCTGTGCGCTGATGTATAAGGAGCCAGTGGGCAACCTTATTCCCAAAGCAGGCAGAGCAATTTTAGCTCCCTCTCTGTCCTGTGAGTGTGTGTCCCTTGCCTTTGCCCTGTCCATTCAGCAGAACTGTCCCATCGAATACCCATGTGGTGTAACTCTGCATTTCTGTGTTTTTTTACTCATATATAACCACCAGTGAAAACTTCCTCTAAATCTTTCAGTTTCTTTCCAAGACAATCATACTATCATATTTCATATGTGGAAAAGAAAGTTTTTTAAAATATTTTTTATTTCTTAGACACTTTCATTAGTTTCTTTAAAACAGTATACGAAGTAGTGGGTTTCATTATGAGGTTTTCATCCCTTTTGGCTGATTGTCTTCCCTCAGTCCAGCCTGCCTCCTGCTGGTCCCTTTACTCCCCCTCAGCCTTCTGCTTCATGTCACCAATGCTCTGTTACTCTTTCTGTTTTCCTCTTTTTCTTTTCCCAACCCTTCCCTAAGAACTTCTTCCTCTCTCATGGCCCCTTCCTTGTTTCATAGCCTATACCCCCCAACACACACACACACACACACACACACACACACACACACATACACACACACAACACACGCACATGTACACATTTATTTGTGCATACAAAAATTAAAAATCTATAGAAAACATTCAGAATTAGCCTTTCTGAGACTCAGAAGGAAGTAGTGCTTGACTGAGCTCTGTCTCCTGACAGGTAACTGAACAGTTCTGTATTTATGCTGAGTTCCTTGCTGCTCTCTAGCGTTCATAAGTCAGGCTGAGGCATCCTAGTCATGACAAGAGCTGGGGCCAAAGTTTGTGTACTTTGCAATAATACCAGAGAGGATTAGATTGTAGTTTGGGGTCGGCTGCCCTCTCAAATGTAAAGGTGATTCCTGTAGAAATGAATGCAGTGCTTTGGGCTGGTGAGTGGAATAGTGGCTTTGATATAACATTTACTATTGTTGCTTCAGAGTTCAGCTCAGAAGAATAAGAAAGCCTTTATCTAGTTGGTAGATTCCTGGCAAGTTCAGAGCATGTCTCTTAGTCCTTTGGTATATTATGCAATTGGCAGAAATGGTTGTTCCTCTGTAGGGAAGTCCTTCTTCTGTATGATTTCCATGTGTGTTCTTTCATTATTATTGGATCATTCCAAAGTTGGTAAATTTTCTTTTGTGTAACAGCATTGCAACATTCTTGAGACCATAGACTTGTTTTGAAGTTCTAGACCTACCACTTATGGTTTGAGTGGAACTGGAATGATTGCTTCATGATTTTCATACACAGATTCCTGCTTGTAACATCTACTGAAATGGTCAAGATAAAAAAATGAAATCATGCAGGCCAGTGCTTAGCCCAGTGCCAACCACAATTGAAAAGTTACTTTTAAAAAAACCTGGATATGTGAGAGATCGAATACTTTTCCCAATGCTACAAAGCTATTGTCATAGCAGAGCCTTCCCTCCACTCCTCTTGAGAGGCCGCAGTCAACTCTAGAGGAAACCAAGACAGAGTCTTACTGAATGGCCCCATGTGGTGTTTGTCTTTCCTGTTCCCTCCTGGTATTCTTTCTTACTTTCTGCTCCTCTCTCCTTTTGAACACTTCTTCCTCCTCTAACAGCTCTCCTTCAGGTGTGTAGGAAGGCAGAGGATAGACAGACAGATAGATATAGATAGGTAGATAGACAGAGAGATAGATAGATGATAGATAGATAGATAGATGATAGATAGATAGATAATAGATTAGATAGATAGATAGATAGATAGAAAATGATAGGGAGATGATAGATGATAGATAAACTGATTGATAGAAGACAGATAGAGAGATAGATGATAGATGATAGATAGATGATAGATGATAGATGATAGATAGATAGATAGATAGATAGATAGATAGATAGATGATAGATAGATAGATGATAGAGATATGGAAATAGATGTACTGCAAACCTAGTTTTCACAAACCATTGATATTTGCCTTCCTGATTCTAGTTTGTTTTGCTTTACATAATAATCTCCAATTCAATCAGTTTCCTGCAGTGATATAATTCATTCTTCTCTACAACTGAATAAACTCCCTGTGTATAAACTCATTTTCTTTACACATTCCTTTGATGATGGGCATTTGAGCAATTCTGAATCTTGGGTATTTTGAAAAGCGCTGCAATAAACATGAATGTGATCGTGGAAAGCTGTAGAAAACTGCCTTAGTTTCCTTTTGGCATATACATAAGAGTGGTATAATTGAATCATATGGTATTTCTGTCTCCAATGTTTTTGACAAGCTCTGTAACTGATTTCCACAGTGGCTGTGCTAGTTTATGTTCACATGAAGGATATAAGGTTTCTGATTCTCTACATCCTCACTAGCGTTCATTTGTTTTCTAGGAGATGACAGTTCTGAGTGGGTGAGATGGAATCTGAAAGTGGTTTTCATTTGAACTTTTCCTTATGGTTAGGAGATATTGGAATTTTCTGTCATATGCTTATTTCTTGTTTTGAGAACTCTCTTTCAAGTCATTAGCTGATTTATGGATTATATTACTTGGGGTTTTGTGGTGTTTAATTGTTTAAGATCTTTGTAGATTCCAGATATTAATCCACGTCAAGTGTCTAATTGGCAAACATTTTCTCCCACTCCATAGTCAGCCTCTTCATTCTGTTAAGTGTTACTTTTTAATATTATCAGATACTTATAAAGTTCATGCAATACTATCTGTTCATTATTATTTTTATTTATTATTATTATTATTAGTGTATGCTGTAGAGGGCACTCATGCCTCAATCCATAGGTGGTGGTCAGAGAACAACTTTCTGGAGTCAGTTCTGTTCTCTCTTTCCACATGTATGCGGGTTCTAAAGATCAAACTCAGGTCCCCAGGATTGTACAGCAAGACCTTTTACCCGCCAGCCTCCCATTTGTTAACATTCTTGTAATTATTTCCCAAACTACTGGAGTCTTTTTCAGAAAGTCTTTGCCGAAGCCTACTCTTGAATCAGACTCTCTGTTTTCCCCGACAGTTTTAAAGTTTCATATCTCACATTAAGGTTCTTGATCCATTTGGAATTAATTTTACACTGAATGGCAGATATTAAGTTTTATTCTTCAATTTATGGATTGGGTTTGTCCCAGCACCATTATTAAAGGTGTCTTTTCATCAGTGTGTTTTTGATACATTTGTCAAAAATTAGGTAATTATCATTGTATTGTTTTATTTCTGAGTCCTCCCTTCTGTTCCATTGGCCAATGTGTCCCCCTTTGTGCCAGTAAAACGCTGATGGTGTTACTGTGACTCTGCACTAGAAGTTGAGATCAGATATTGTAATAATTTCTGCCTTGTCTTTTTTTGAAAAAAAAAAATAGGATTGTTTAGAATATGCTGAGTATTTTGTGATTCCACATGAATTTTAAGTCTGTTTTTCTTGCCTTCTGAATAATGCCGTTGGAATTTTGATAGTGATTTTCCTGAATATGTAGATCGCTCTCAGTAACATAG
>NW_008343597.1:2546165-2558325 GCF_000622305.1 Nannospalax galili | reverse complement strand
ATAGAAGTTATTCACCCTTTTGGTTAAATTCATTCTTGATTTACATATTTTAAACTTGTGAATGGAACTGATTTCCTTATTTCTTTCTCAGCATGTTCATGTGAATGTATAAAAGAGCTACTAATATTATTTGCTGGTTTTGTAACCTACTACTTTGCTGAAAATGTTTACGAGTATAAGAGATTTCTCGTGGAGTCTTTAGCGCCTGTGAAGAGTAAGTCATGTCATTTTTGACTAGTGGTAATTTGATGTCTTTCTGTCCTGTCTCTATGGTTTTTGTTTCTTTCTCTTGCCTTGTGGGGTAAACTGAGATCTCTACTGACTAAGACTGGTATGTTTCCGGCTTTGACTCCTTCCTGACTTCATTTAGTAAAATATTGGGTACAGTTTGTTCATATACTTCTGTCCTGTCTCTAGTTTCTTCATGACTTTTATCATGAAGGGATGAGGAACTTTGTCAAAGGTCTTTCTCGCTTCTGTTGAGATGATCTTGTGGTTTCTGCCTCCAAATCTGTTTACATGCTGTGTGCCATCTTGTGAATCCTCTGACAGAACCTCTTTCTTTCATTGATTCTTCGTTTTGTTCTCATAGTTTCCATTTCTTTACTTTTCATTGTTACTGCTTTCAGTCCACTGTTGTTCTGCTCTGTTCTGGCAGAACCTTAAAGGGCATCACTATCGCTAGGTTGTTTATGAGATGTTTCTTATTTTCATTTATTTATTTATTTATTTATTTATTTATTTATTTATTTCCTAGATGAATGTTTTGCTTGTGTGTGTACAAATTCATCTGAGCATGCAATTGTTGCTGTTAGGCCGGTCCTCTCTTCCACCGCGGGGGCAGGCAACGACACAGGCACAGAGTCAAGGACACAGACACCAGGAGGCTCAATGTCTTGCAAGCAGAGCTCTCCTTTATTGCATACAAGGGAGCAACCTTTATACCCCTCCCGGTCCTCCCATTGGTCCCCGAGTCTGAGATGTTTCTCTCTCATTGGTTCTTCGGTGTGTCAGCTTTCTCCAGGTCTCCTGGCAGAACTTAGGTCTTCAGACTCAAAACAGGAAGCTCTGCCTTGGCCTGTCCCTCCACATACAATGCCTGTGAAGCCCAGAAGAGGGTGTCAGGTCCCCTGGAACTGGAGACCTCTTCATTGCTGGGACCTGAACCTAGGTCCTCTGCAACAGCAGAGAGCAGTTCTCTTAACCCCTGAGCCATATCTCTAATCCCTGATTTTTCTAGTAAAAACATTTATAATTATAAATGTTCCTCTTACAATTGCTTCAGACATGGATCATAGAGCTAAGGTGGGGTGGGATCAGTGTGGGGAGAGTCTGTCTAGGCACAGTAATTGCGAGTCCTGAAGCTGGAGAATGCAGTTAGTCTGGGTGCAAGGGATCAGGTCTGCAGTGGATGGGTCTGGGCTAGGAGGCTACTCCAGAAATCTAAGGTGGGATGAGCAGGAGGGGGCCTGGACCCAAGGTTGGAAGGGGACAGCACTGGGAGAGGGAATGGAGCTGGTCAGGATGCAAGGGAAACAAGCTGCAGTGGATGAGGTCTGACTGGTCCAGGGTGGGATGCAGATGTCTGACAGGCAGAGTGGGAGGGATGAGACATGATCCCAAAGCAGAATAATGAATGCAGGATTTGGACTACCACACTGCCTGGAGGCCAAATCAGGGATGCTCAGAATGCCTCAGGGGCATAGGTTCAAGGCTCAAGGAGAGAGAATGGGAAGAGGATGTGCCTGCTCATTAGAGACAGCAGGGAAGCCTGAGCCTCAGAGCAGTGTGAGGGATTAGAGATCTCCCCAAAGCAGGGGACAGGTGCCACAAGGTTTGGGCTACTCACCCCTCCGGAGGCTGGAGGCTGAGTCAGGTACTCTCAAGCTTCCTCAGAAGGACAGGTCCGAAGCATAAGGACAGGAGACTGATTCTAAGTTGTTATTCATCTTAATTTCATGTGTATGAGTATTATGCCTGCATGTATATAAGTGCATCCATGTCATGCAATGCCCAGGGAGAACAGAAGAGGGTGCTGGAGTCCCTAGAACTGCAGTTACAGAAGGTTGTTAGTGGCAAGATGGTTGCTAGCTGCTATGTGGGTAGCAGGATTTGAACCCCAGTCCTCTGCAACAGCAGACAGTGCCCTCTCCAGCCCCAGAAATTTAAAATTTCTTACATGTTTGTACCTCAAATGTATCACTGGCAATTTATTTCTATCTCAGTGTAATTAGATGATGTCTGTAGTTTCTCTTGCTATTAATTTCGAAGTTTATTCTACCATAATCAGATAAGACATGAGACATCATTTAAATTCCTTTGTATTTGAAAAAGCTTAGATTATGGTGAATAATGTGATCTATCTTAGAGACAGTTTCAAATGTTGCTGAGAAGAATATCACTCCACAGCTCTTGGTGGGCTGTTCTATAACTGCTAAGGCCGCTTGATCTATGGCACATTTTAATTCTGAAATTCTATTCCTGGGTTTTTAAGCTTGGATTGTCTGCCTAGAAATGAGTGAGATGTTGAGAGTACAATTGTGAACAAAGCTACCTTCCGAAGGTGAGTGGGTACTGAAGGAACCAAGTGTTATGCACCAGGACATGCCTGTCCTTTTTGTGATTAAGGGTCAGTACTCAAAAGTACTGGAGTCACTTTAGGGAATTCCCTTTGTATAATGTATAAGAACCTGGTTCTGATCACCATTAGTTTTGAGCCTGTTTTCCTGGCAGGTTCTCACTGGCTCCAGAAACACCCCAATTGGGGTGTTCAGTGGTGGGGGCTAATGTCTAAGCCAGGCATTGTCTCCTGAGTATGATGGGATGTGAGGGAGGCAGGTGGATCACTGAAACCTGTTACTGGAGGGCAGGTCTCAACGCTTTCTAATCCTGCTTAGCACTAACTACCCTGCACGATGGACACAGCTGTCAGGAATGACCCAGAAATACTTACTCTGACGTTATAGTAAATATGTGGAACTGTGTGCTACAGAAAGATAAAATCCAACCAGTTCTAAACCCTGGATTCTATAGTCTAAGGACAAATATTGAATAAAGGAATTGAAGCAAGTCCCTGTGCAAGGTAAGAGTTTGAGCAGCTGGTTGAGCAGGATCTGGCCACAAGATGGCAGAGCATCTCCGCAGCTGCAGAACTTAGAAGGGACTTCTGGTTGACTTCTCTAGGAGCAGGCTGCAGACAGAAACAGTGCTCTGTACAGATAGTTTAGGAACCAGCTATGCTGGGGAGGAAAGAGGAGGTAACCTGATAACACACATCTTGCCTGGCTGGAGGCCACAGTCTCAAGGGGCACAATGAAGACGCTGACGGGACCTTTGTTCCTGTGCTTGTGGCTAAAGCTGGACTGTGAGTTGAGAGCTTTTGGGAAACAAGTTTGTTAGTGGTGTTTACTATTAAGTCTGAAGAGCAGACTGACCTTCTCCAGATTGCCTGAACTACTGTAAGAAAAAAGCAAAGTTTGGAGACTGATGCCTGATGCTCTTCCTGATGTTCCTTTCACACAGGTGTGAGCAGAGGAGAGCAGGTGGAGCAGAGTCCTGCTTTCCTGAGTGTCCGGGAGGGAGACAGCTCTGTCATCAACTGCAGCTACACAGACAGCACCTCATCTTACTTCTACTGGTACAAGCAGGAGCCTGGGGCAGGTCTCCAGTTCCTTATAAAAATTGTTTCAAATGTGGACAAAAAAGAAGACCCAAGACTCTCTGTCCTACTGAATAAGAAGGAAAAACATCTCTCCCTGCACATCACAGGGGCCCACCCTGGGGACTCGGCCACATACTTCTGTGCAGCAGAAGCACGGTGTGCCCCAGGCACCTGCTGTCTGTACCCAAACCTGAGATCAGGACTACAGACTTTTTTCTACCTTTGAAACCATGATTTTTCTGTATTGGATCCTTAATAGTTGAACCATGTAAAACGTCCTGAAATTCTGTTTCCAAAAGATACAGTGAGGGGGCTGGAGAGATGGTTCAGTGGTTAAGAGCTCTGACTGCTGTTGCAGAGGACCCAGGTTCAATTTCCAGCACCCACATGGTGGCTAACAACCATGGTAACTCCAGTTCCAGGGGATCCAACACACTATTCTGACCTTTGTGGGCATTGAATGACATGGGTGCACTTATACACATGCAGGCAATACACTCATACACATAAAATAAAAATAATAAATGGGATATTTATCAAAAAAAGATACGAGTGATAGACCATTTTTAATTACTCATGATGAAAGTGACTTCTTAGTTAAATAACAGGGCTCAAGAATCAACTTCTAGGTATCATTCAAATTTGTCCTCTACAGAGGCCATTTCAGTGTCACTGGTAGAAAGTACCCTACTCATCTTGTTGAAAAGGCTCTTATCTTTTAATACAGCATGCACTGTGGACTATTACAGAATTATTAGTCATACAGTATTGGAAATAGTCACGCATTGCAGGTCTTGGACATGACTTCTTCATAACAACATCTGCTGTAGACTTTAAAACAGCATTAAACAAACCTTTGGTAGATCATGCATGGAAATCACCAGAGAACACAAAATTCTAGCTGTGGCTTCATTTGCATTATGATCTCAGTTGAACACGCCTATTGTCTTTGTAGCCACAAGAAGGATGGTTGTTATACAAAACATTCTTGCCTATGAGTGACTGCTTACTACACAGTCTTTCTGGAGCTTAGCACTGCAAGATTTGGTGTATTGAAAGAAGCAAGAATCAGCTCCTTCTAGCAACATGTTTTCTGTTACTTGCTTGGGGCTTGTGATATTCTTACTCTTCAGTAAGTCACATTTTATCCTAAAGTCTAACGACAATTCATTTTTAAAGTCATAACAACCTTCAGCTTTCTAACCCTTTTAACAAAGCAATTTTATTTTTTCTAGAGAAGAGCAATGGAGATTCTGTGACCCAGACAGAAGGTCCAGTTACTCTCAGAGAGAGGGCATCTGTAATGCTGAACTGCACCTACCAGACCACTGATTCAGCTCCCGTGGTTTTCTGGTACATCCAAGATCTCAACAAAGCCCCTCAGCTGCTCCTGAAGACGGCAACTGAAAACAAGAGGACGGAGAACCGAGGGTTTCAGGCCATGCTTGTCAAGAGCAGTAACTCCTTCCACCTGCACAAGTCCTCACTGCAGCCGTCAGACTCGGCCCTGTACTACTGCGCTGTGAGTGACACAGTGCGGGAAACTGCAGGGGGAGCTGAGCACAAACCCAGGCTCACAGGAGGGCTGCAGGGGAGCACACCTGTAGACAGAGGGGTTATATGTTTTCTCTAAGCAGTGTTTACTTAGCTTTCTCGAGAATAACAGCAAGTCTTAAGTCAAATTCCTAGACACTCAGAAGACTGTGAATTATTGAGGAAGGCTAGGGTGTAGGTGTTAACAGAATTAAGATCTTCCGAATCTGGTCTGGAGCGATGGTTCAGTGGTTAAGAGCACTGGCTGCTCTTGCAGAGGATCTGTGCTTGGTTTGCTTGATTCCCAGCACCCACATGGCAGCTAACAACCATCTGTAACTCCAGTTCCAGGGGATCCAATGCCCTCTTCTGACCTCCACAGGCATTGCAGGACAGAGGTGCATGTACACAAAAGCATGCAATACACTCATATGCATACAATAAAAAAAGTACTTTTTTAAAAAGGTCTACAGAGCCAGCACTCACCCAGAAAAGCTTCTCTGCCCTTCAACACTGTAGGACTCCCACAGCAAACATTTCTAAGGAAATCCCGATTTGGAACTAATCTTCAGTAAGATATCCTATGAAATTAACTTTTAAACTCTCAATGGATTTTTGGCTCCTGTCAGATATTTCTGACTCAAATGAGGGTACAGAATCTCATTTGTGTTCATATGTTTTAGTCTCTCCAACTTAGACTCTGCATCTCCTTGCTGCAGAGAGTTCAGTCCAACTCCACCAACCCTTCACTTCCGGAAGCTGCTCTGGAGGCACAGAGGTTGGAAAACTCAAGATGAGGCTGCTCCTTCCCTGTCCTCATTACACACTGGGTAGAGAAGCAGCCCAGATAGAAAATACTGTTTCTACGAAGTCCTTCTGCTGCATGGCCCCTCTCCTGTGCCATCATCTGACCGCAAACCCAAGGATGTGCTGTGATCTCCTACCTGCGGTGGCACTTTATATTTGCTGATAATTCTTCTGAAATAGGAGAAAGGAAGCCATGTCTTCGATCCACCCCAGCTCTGTAAGCAAAATATTAAACTAGAAACATAACACTCTATATACTTCTTCAATACACAAGGAAGATAGTGAAGTTGATGGATTCCGCACACAAGCAAAAAACATTTGGGTGTATCTACGAAAAGTCTTAAAGATAAATCACATCTCATAACTAAGGAGTGAAATAGAATGGCAAACCCTAGCTTTCTGAAGAAATGACAGGTTCATCTTGTGTTCTCATCATTGACCCCATGAATAAAGCTGAGCTATGTGTTCGAGTTCACAGAGATGAGTACGAGGATGCGCAGACTTTCCCATCTACCCTTTCTTCTTGTTATTTTTATTTTTATCCCTTATACTCAAATCCATGCTTCCTCCCTGACTGTCTGGTCCAATACGGCAATACTTCCAACCCTAGGAATGCACCATCCAGGTTCACTCTTTTCACAATCTTACCAGATTCAGAGTCTGCCCAGACTGGAAAGAGATCTGTGGGTTGGAAGCAAAGTTGATCCTTTCTCCCTTGCTCCCTGCATGCTCAGCTGCGCTGGTTCTGATGGTAGCCATGAGTCTCTTAACTACAGGCCATGTGAGGAAGCTATTTCCATAGTCTCATCTCCTTCTGGTCTTTATGTTTCCAAGAGCAAAGTTCCTTCAATCCTTGGCCATGACTACACATAGTCAAAGAACAGAAACTAGTTTGCATCCCAAGCACTTCTGGACTTATTCTTGGATCAAGCCCTTGCCAAGAGGCTATAAAAAAATAATCAACCAAAAATTAAACTAAAAATGAAGAGATAAAAAGACAAACCCTGAACTAGTGGGTTGTCAAGCTCAGAGAAAGAGAGATTTCTTTATATGAATGACTTTGACTCTCTGGTTTTACATCGCCATCCACACTAAACAAGAGAATGGGTTTCTTCGAAACTAATATTCAAGGGAACTCTTTTTACCTGGGGAATTATCTCCATGCCCACAGAGATAGAGCTGTCTACTAATAAGTGAACAGGAGAGAGTCAAGAGTAGATACAGGACCTGGAGAGATGGCTTAGTGTTAAGAGCACTGGCTGCTCGTACAGAGGACCTGGGTTCGATTCCCAGCACCCATATGGTAGTTAACAGCTGACTGTACCTCCAGATCCAGGGTATCTGACACTGTCTCCTGGCCTCAGCAGGCATTGTATGACACGGGTGTATTTATAAAACACAAACACTCATACACATAAAAAGAATAAATGCATTAATTTTTAAAATTTTTAGAGTAGTTAGATATAATAAGACAGAAATAAAATCTGCTTATATTAACAGTTAACTAGGAGTCCTGGGAGGGGAAACAATCTATTATTCTAGCCCGATTTGCATCCTTTGTTTCCCATAGAGGGGCACTGAGTCTTCACATAGGAGGAAAAGACAATTCTCTTGTCCCCTGAGTCTGTGCCTTTGCTAATGTTCCACAGTTTCTTTTGTATCATTGAAACTGGGCTCCAAACTTCATATCCTAGTCTCTAGCAAGGATTGGTCATATAGAAAAAAAAATTCAGATTAAAGCAAAAAATTTAAGTAAGCTTGAAGGCACCAAGCAGGATCCACATTCAAAGGCCGTAGGCATTAGCACCTGAGCAGGTGGAGTTGACATTTGCCTCACATTCTTCCCTCCTCTTCCACCTAAGGAGCCTCCTGGTATGGATAGGACTCCGGAGAAATCTTGGCTGTGAGTTGAGCATAGAAAAAGTCTGCAATAGTGCACGTTAGAGTCCTGTGTAGGTATAGGTCTGCTGTTTCTGTGATCCTGGCAGGCGTCTGGAAAGGTGACAGGGACAAAGAATTAACTGGGTAGAGGAAGATCTGGGCATATGAATCAATGCCATCAGTGCAGAAAAGTCTGGCAGTATGGTGATCCTCAAGGGACCTAGTAGCATTCGGGGGTCTGAAAGAACCATGTGGGCATTGCCATCTTGATTAGTCATGTGATCGTTTCCACCTTGGCTGGTCCAGTGACTTTCACCATCTTGGCTACTCACGTGGCTGTTGCCACCTTGGCTGATTATATGACTGCCTCCTGCCTGAGGTGGAGGTAGCTCTGTGAGAACTTGGCCTGTTCACCATCAGGACATGAGTCTCTGTGAGATCTGTACATCTCACAGGTTAAAGGCGATCATCAACGGCAGTTGCTTCTTCATCTTTAGTATCTGCTTAGCAGCGGATGCGAATGCACGCACTTCTTTGTCCCCACATAAATTTAGCTAACATTCCCACAGAACAGTGGAGGGTCCAGCCCCACCCCCAGTTTACAGTCCAGGCAAGGAAAGGAAAGACGATTGAATCTGATTTTTCTCGGCTATGATCATAGTACCACTGGTATCTACCCAACCTTTCTAAGTGCTCTAGAAGGAAGCAATACATTTGGTGCCCCCCCTTTTTTTGTCTTTTTGAAATAGGGTGTGACCCGAAAGTTTCTTTGATAAGCCATGGTCCCACCTCCTTCCCATGCTTTGTGGAAGGAGTCAGGCCCATTAAGGGGCGGGGCTATGGAGATATAAGCCAGGAAAACCTCGAGGCCATTCACTTGCCATTTTGTGTGGCTGTTGGCAATCCACCTGACTTTTTTTGGGGTGTGGACTTTCCAACACAGCTGTGAATGGGGTGGTAGGCATTTTTGGAATAGAGCACAGCAAGAGGTGGGCTAGGAAGATGCCCTGCCGTCTTGGGGCCCCTCGGTGGGAGCACACAGGGAAAAAGGGGTGGAGCCCCCTCCATACTGAGCACCAGCAAACACCTAGAGAGGCCAGGGGTGGGAAATGGATGGTGCATGCATTTCAAATATGGAAAATGAAAAGCTTATAAGAATCCATGTTTTTGTAAGTCACCACCTCACAAATGTCATATAAACTATGCAAAATCGAAATAGAGGTTCTTATGTCAGTTCATCAATCCTCAACTCACAGAGATCACCTGCCTCTCTACCCTTTTTAAGGGAGAGAGAAAACTTCAGAAGCAACTTGTACTTTCCATTTCAGTCCGACTGAACTAACTGCTACAGACAGAGCTCGAACTTTTCAGAGAGCCACTGGAGTTTCCAGATTCTTGTGTCTCTTAACAATGACATACAGAGATACGTGGATAGTTACAGGAAAGGAGATGATTTATTGGAAGAGAGAAACAAACAAACTGGAATTGTGCCAGAGCTAGAATACTGCTCCAGTTCAAAGGTGAAAGTTGGGGTCTTTGTGGGTTTCTATGGGGCATTTACATATCATGCATTTCCTAGATCATCCAGCAGCCAGGAAGGTTTCTAATCTGCCACAGTCACTGCCTTCTTCCATAAATTAATCTCTGGTCTTTCTTCCGCCACATACTTCCTATTCTCCTACTTCAATAGTTAATCTTCAGCTGTACATTTGACTGGATTTAGAATCACCTAAGATGTTGATTATGTCTGGGAGTATTTTGTGAGGGGGGGTTTCAGACTGAATTAACTGGTAGCAAAAGACCCAGTCTGAATGCAGGCAACACCATCCATGGGTTATAGACCCAGATAGAATACGGAGGTAGAACAGAGAAAGCCAGTTGAGGACCACAGGCCCCTTTTCTCTGTTTCATTGACCATCATGATGTGAACTGTTCTGCTCCACCACACCTTCCCTGCCACACTGCATGAAGCCTTCAAAAACAATGAAGCAAAACAAATAATTCCCCTCTTTAAGTTTTTTTGTTATGGAAATCAGGCAGTGCAGAAACCAAGCTTTTACTCAGAGGGTGGGGAAAGTCACTTTGTTTACACCAGTGAACCCAGAGCTAATGCTCTGAAGGACTGGGCCCCAAGTTACAGAAATCCCCAAATTTATAGGTTTCCCCATGTTACATCTAACTGTTACAACAGTGGTAGATTCCAGTTACAGCCTAAGTGACCACCAGCACACGGGCTTATGTATACCAAGGCTGTGGAGGAGAAATTCCTTGTGCAAGTATGTGTACAAAAACAGATATTAAGAGCAAGGATTCAAGCATCATTTACCAAAAAATGCATTGCTGGGGCCTTGAGGGCAGGACCATTGCAAACGGATGCTCTACCAGATAACACTGGTATTCATTTCTCAAGGGACCTTTGAGTCTTTGTTCTGTTTTAGGAAGCATTCATAAAACCACCAGAAGGTCAGTACTATGTCCTAAAGTATAAAAATCAGTCATTAACCAATGAGAACAATATCAGACACTCTTTTATAGCAACTTTTGAAAGATATGTATCTTTGCTCTGGAAACTGTTATTGAGTATGTTAAAGCTGTAATGAAATGCTTCTTCTAAAATATATATACATAATAACTCATTGTGAATGGTATAATTGAAACCCTGACTGACGTATGGTATAGGGGTTCTTTTCTGCTGTATCTGTTGCGGATTTCTGAGTGTAGTCTACTTTGTGCCAAAATTCCCAGCCATTGTACCCATCCCTCACAGGTTGAAATCCTGCCCCTAGTGAATTGGGGGGGCACTTTTCATGTGCGAGACCGTCTATAATTCAGGCTCTGAAGGGAAGTGGAAACTCCCAACACACACCTAGCACTCACTCTCTGGTACTTACTCTGTTTCAGTCTGCTCTCGTTTGCTTTTACCAACCCAGTTCTCATGCTGAAACTCCCTGTGCCAGTCCTACAAGTCATCCACCGGCAGAAACAATCAATGCTGTTCAGTTGGGTGGCTGAGGTGGTTGGGTGCCCCATGGCAGTAATGACACGACACTACTACTGCAGGCGGTTCTCTGGCAGAGATATTTAAGGCTGATTAATAGGATTTCTATGGCAGCCACAGCCATCGTAGCTATGAGAGCAGCAGCAGGAACATAAGTTCAGTCATGGAAGAAATGCACTGGCACGTGCAGCAAGTGCTGCTCAGCAAGTCAAGGAGTTGATCCCGGAGGAACATTAGCTCCTCCCTTTCTCTTAGCTATATTCATTTGCCAACACTTGGACACAGCTTCTAACCCACCATCTTCCCTGGAAGTCTCAGTCCCTCACACTCTTATTCAGTAAGTCTGCCACAAGGTCAGAAAGTTGCTTTGTGTGTGTGTGTGTGTGTGTGTGTGTGTGTGTGTGTGTGTGTTTGAAACAGGGTCTCCCTATAGCCCCAGCTGGCCTGGAACTCACTAGGTAGACCAGGCAAGCCTTGAACTCACAGATATCTGCCTGTCTCTGCCCCCCAAGTGCTGGGACTACAGGCATGTGCCATCACTCCTGGCAGAAATATGCTTTTATAGTGAGTAAGCTGATAGATTTGACTCAAGTAATTGGGAGATCTTACTTTGAAAAGCTATGATTAAGAGACTGTTACATTTCAGGATGAACAATACAGACCTGGCACTAAGTGCATGTTAATTTAGATGACAGGTGGTTATGGAACCCCCAAACCCACCTAGGTGAGCATGTACCACCTTATTTTTGATTAAACAGTACCCTATACTGATGAGTAAAATTTCTTGTTTCTTTTTTTAATGATAAATGTTATCTTGTCTGCTTGGACCTCTGTATCAAAATGCCATAAATTAGAGTGCTCGTAACAGAAACTTTCTCTCACAGTTCCAGAGATGGGGAAGTTTATCAAGACTTATTCAGATTCCATATCTACAGACAGCTCATACATGAATCTTGTGTCTGTATTCTCACATGGAAGAAGGTCAAAGAAACTTTGCTGGAGGCTCTTTAAGAAGGACAGTAATCCCATTTCTGAGTGCTCTCCTCTAAGAACCTAACTAATCATCTCCCAATGGCCCACTTTCTGTTATTACATAGGTGTCTCATATTCAATGTGAAAATTTTGGAGAAACTTAGCCATTTAGATTGTGAATGAAAGTTCCCAGAAAAAAAAAAAAACAAAAAAAAAAAAAACCTGAAACTGTTTTTTAACTAAAAGTGTAAAATCTCATGCGGTCCATATTGATCCTTTTTAACCATTTTCCACATTGCCCCTATTCC
>NW_008343597.1:2516385-2546136 GCF_000622305.1 Nannospalax galili | reverse complement strand
AACCTGAAACTGTTTTTTAACTGAATATGTCAAATCTCATGCAGTACATATTGATCATTTTTAGACCTTATCCACATCTCCCCTATAGCACCCCAATGTATTTCATACATTCTGCCATACATGTTAAGGCCTACTGAGCCAAGTTTGTATTCCCCAAAGTCCCTTGGTGTAAGTCCATTCACTGGAGCCTGGTCAACCTATCCGGCATCATTCCCTTAAAGAAAACCAACTCTCCCTCTTCAGGAATTATCAGTTCCCAGTAGTTTCTCAGCTAAGATTCATGCCTCTCACCCATTTTCCAGGTTCTATGAAGGTTTTTGCCTGGTGTGAGCTGCATGCTTCTTGAGCTAGCTGTCACCATTGCTGTAAGCTCATTAGAAACTTTCCAGCCACACGGAGAACTCTGTTTCCAGTCACCCTGCAACATTCATTCTCAGCACTTTGGCCAGTCCTGGCTTCCTCCGTTAACTACCGTCTATTTCCTGAGGAAGCTTCACGGGTGAAAGCTGACAGATGCATTAATAGTCTCTCTATTCCTTGTTCCCTCACATTCCCTGAATCTTGGGTGTAGAGGTTGCATTGTAGATGTGTCACTTAGGGCTGGGCATCTTAGACACTTATTTTCTGCATTTGACATATTGTGGAACTCTGTAATAACCTCCATCTGTTGCAAAAAGAGGCTTTTTGATGCATGATGAGAGGTAAACTTTGTAAACATGAGGATATCTCTCTCTCTCTCTCTCTCTCTCTCTCTCTCTCTCATAGAGAGAGAGAGAATACAGTAAGAAATTACATTAGTTTAGGGAAGCAGATTTTACCACAGGATGAAGGTTTTACTCTAAAATCTATGACCTTTCCAACCATGTGTATTTGCTGTTTACAGTACCACACATGAGTTCCCTCTGTCGAGAGAGCTTTAAGTCCAATTAGATAACTGTTGGTTCCCCCAAAGATAAAAATGCCACTACTGCACCAAAACAGATAATTTGCTGCCCTGGTCATTGTTGTGTTTATTAGGCTTCACAGCTGGGTAGGACATTTGATTGGTTTTCTTTCTTGGAAGCTTGCACAGTATCCTCTGTTGTTAAGAAACATTAGTCCTCAGGAAGGAGTTTTGCTGATCCTTGATTGCTCCAAGTCCTGTTACTAAAGTATATCCTGTCCACAGCAATAGGCTCTTACCTTCCATTTCAGGGGAGGCAATCAAGGGCTGTGGCAATAGCCTGTGTTATATGGGGAGTCTTTTGGACTATCCTGACCAACAACAGGAAGGTGTTGTTTCTCTAGCCTGGCCCTGTGGTTTTGTTATATAGCCTTCAGCTAGTCACATGCATTTGTGTGTGTGTGTGTGTGTGTGTGTGTGTGTGTGTGTGTAGTATGTTTATTTTCAATAGGCTTTTGAACTAATACATTTCTCTCCAATTTTATCATACCACCCAAGGGTTATTTACCTCTCCTCTCTCTCACCCTGTATAGCCCCTTCTCTTTCCTCCCCAGTTAAATTGCCCCTGCTTTCCCCATTTCCCTCTTGATAAAACTTGTCCCCCAGGTACCTTCAAGTATGAAATATGGAAATTGGGGATACTTTAACTGGGAATGGAGGAGGGAGAATTTGACAGAAAGAGCAGAAGATGAAATAAATAATGCTTAGCTGCTGTGTAAAGCCAAAGGGAAATATATAAGTTCAAAAACCTACTGAAAAATTACACATGCAATACCACCACATGTGTCCATGTGTGTAGTTAAAGGCTACATAACAAGACAGGAGAAACCTCCCTTTGAGTTGTTGAGACTCCCTAAACATGGTGACCTATCACCTCTGCTTGTCACTGTACCTCACCCAAGATTCTTTGTCTGAGGCAGTTTTGGCCCTCGTCCATTCTCTAAGGATGGTACTTCCTCAGGGAATGGGGCAGCAGCATACCTGATAAATTCCTAGTACTGCTGTAAGAAGTACCACAAACTTAGCACCTTAAACAACAGGAACATATCATCTCAAAGTTTCGGGGGTGGAGTCTGAAATTGGGTTTTTAGAAAGCTTGGTTCCTTATGAGAGCAAACATGACAAGATATATGCCAGCCTGCCTTCTAGGCTCGTAGGCAGTAGCTTCTCTCTGAGATCCTTCACATCGTCTTCCCTCTCTACCTGTCTGTGTCCCCAACGTCCCCTTCTCTACTGGGCTTACGTCCATGTTCATGGTACCATTTTAGTTTGATTGCCTCTATCAAGACACCATCTCCAAATAAGGATGCCTTCTGAGATACAAGGGTTAGGTCTTTGCATGAATGTAAGTGGACTCAATTCATCTGATAACCCTCCATGAAAATTCACAGAAGGAGGAAAGGAAAAGGAATAAGCAAAGGTACCTGAAACCAAGGTCTGGGTCAGGGAAGTAAGAGCAGGAAAGAGGAGCCTGGACGTAGTCCCTTCTCCTCCCATCTGTTATTCGAATGAGCCAATGGGAAGCTTGTAAAGTGAACATTGGTCCTCAGAGATTATCAGGACTCTCTCAAGCTTTCCAACTACAGAAAACACATTTAAGAAATGCAATACTATGGAGCTGGAGCGATGGCTCACTGGTTAAGAGCACAAGCTGCTCTTACAGAGGACCTGGGTTAGGTTGCCAGCACCCACTTGGCAGCTAACACCCATCCCTCACTGCAGTTCCAAATTATCTTCTTGCCATCTCTGGCCACTCTGGGCATTGCACAGCATGGGTGAACTTACATGCACACAAAACACTCATATACATAAAATAAAATTTTTTTTAATTTTTAAAGAATGCATGATCTTAAAAGTTTTCTAGAAAGGAAAATCTAAATAAATATTCATTTCAATTTTTCTTTAAGATTTCTAATATACCAGTTAAGTGCTCTGTGTTATGGGTCAGATTGTATATTAATATTTACAGATTTAAATATTTAAGCAATTTTAAGTAAACAGTCATAATAAAATGGAAACTTTTTTGATTTTCCTCTCAGAAGTTCCCAATAGCTATTAAAGCTTTACTAATCACATTTCTACTGTTTCTGGTCAGTTGGAGACAAACCAGAATAAACATGTTTTAAAGCATAAATGGAGTCACACTATGTGTAAAATTCTTTAATTTGATCAAGTCAGAGAAATTTGTGAAAGTCAGAAATTTAGCATACTTCATTCCTTTTAACAACTGTGTATTAGAACAGAGGACTGGTCTACTGTAATGCAGTGCATTCACTGCCCTGAGGGATGCTTGATCAATTTTTAAGTTAGTGAACACGATGTATAATTTTATACATGTATTCCTACAGGGTGTTTCTAGAAAAGTTCTAAGCAAGAGAAGCTTTCCTGTAACAATGCCGGGCTTGGCCTTGAGATGGCAGTGTCTCCACTTTCACCTCCCACTCAGCAGTTCAGTGTGTGTGTGTGTGTGTGTGTGTGTGTGTGTGTGTTACATGGTGTCTGTGATTGGCTGAGCTGTTTACTGTGGAAATGTCTGGGCACTGAGACACAAAGCAGATCCTCTCTCTGGGCACTTGGTCCTCGCGGCCTGGGTGGCAGAAGGAATGGAGAAACCCTGGAGCCTCCTCCTGCTTTGGCTGCAACTTGGCTGTGAGTGACGGGGTTTTGGCGTCAGGCAAAAGGGGGGCAAACACAGGACGCTATCTCAGTGAGGAGAGAAAGCGGGAGTTCAGCCTGCGTGGGACTTTCTGTGGAGATGGCAAAAGTAAATACACAACTAACCTCAGAGTCTCTACTCAACACCCTCTGGTTCTCTTTTGAAACAGGTGCGCTGTGCACAGGAGGTGAAGCAGAGTCCCGCAGCTCTGAGTGCCCGGGAGGAGACAGCTTGCTTCTCACCTGTAGTTACACTGACGCGCCATTTACTTGCTTCAGTGGCTCAGGCAGGACCCCGGGGAAAGGGTCACAGGTCTGCTGTCGATTCAGTCAAATCAGGGCAAACAAGCGGCAGACTCAAAGCCTCGTTGGGCAAATCCACAAGACAGAGTGCTCTGTACATCGCAGCTGCTCAGCCTGGTGACTCAGCCCCGCACCTCTGTGCTGTGAGGCAGTGCACCACAGGCACCTGCACCTTGTCCCCAAACCTGGCTGAGCTGTAGACACCCGTCCTGTCTTAAGACTAAGAAGGCTTTTTCAGGGGCTGGAGAGATGGATCAGAGGTTAAGAACACTGGCTTTTTCTTGCAGAAGACCCAGGTTCGAATCCCAGCACCCACATGGCAGCTAACAACTGTCTGTAACTCCAGTTCCAGGGGATCTGACAGCCTCTTCTGTCCTCCACCGGCATTGCACAACACCGGCACACTTA
Organism: Nannospalax galili; assembly: GCF_000622305.1. Taxonomy (NCBI): domain Eukaryota; kingdom Metazoa; phylum Chordata; class Mammalia; order Rodentia; family Spalacidae; genus Nannospalax; species Nannospalax galili. Next base: position 2,541,827 of record NW_008343597.1, on the reverse strand, counting down.
CATACATGAAGGCAATACACGAATACACATAAAATAACAATTATTTTTAAAAGAAGGCTTTTGCAGTGAGGATTTTTTGAATTGACTCACTTTCCAAGTAGAATCAATTAATTATGGAAAACTTCATATAATGATCTGAAGTTGTGAGTTCTTTGCTCTTTCATCAAATTTAATCAAAATTATATTTATGGAGATTAATTTACATACCACAGAGTTCATCTTTTTAAAGTGATATTTGGTACATTCCCAATGCTGTTTTATCACTACTTTTTTACTTTTCGAAACAATTGGAATGCCCAAAAGGAAACTTTACTGATTAAACACTTTCTCACTCCAGCACTTCCTCTCCTCAGACTCTGGCAAACATGAACCTTCTTTCTTCCTCTACAGATCCACTAATCTGTTCAAATAAACAGAACCTTACTACACGTGGCTTTTGGGGTATAAGTTCTTTCATTTAGCATGAGGTTTAGAAATTTGTCCAACCTGAGACAAACCAGAAAATGTCAAATATGTACCTTAGTGATAATATGCCTACTTCTAGTTAGCCTGCCAATGTAAGTAAGGGTTCTCTAGGGAAACAGAACCAACAAAATGATCACATATTTAAAAGGGGATTTAATAAATCAGCTTACATGATAGGATCTGAGTAATCCAACAATGGCTGTCTCACACTGCAGAGACCAGGAACCCAGTGATTGCTTGGTCCACCAGACTGGGAAGAAGCTGATCTAACATCAATGGAGAAATCACACAGTAGCAGGTAAGATGCAACACACCATTGAGAATGACAGTCAAGGAAAAAACAGCAAGAAGCTTTCCTTTTTCTGTGGCCGAATGGGCAGCCACATTTAGAAAAGCTCTAACCACATCAGCTATGGCAGTTAATCAAGACAATTTCCCCACAGACATGCCCACAGGCAATCTCAGTGTAGACAATGCCTCCTGAGACACTCTTCCCAAGTGATTCTAGATTGTGCCAAATTGACATTTAAAGCTAACCACCACACTGCCTATATCTTGCTTCCCAAAATGAATGAGTAAGGAAGACCGAACAGTGTCCCGACCCGCAGGACAGTCAACGTGGGTACCTGGAGAGAGGAGAGGGGACGGAAAGGGACAAGTGACGCGAAGAATGGAGACAAGACAGGCTTTCTGATCAAGTCTCATTTATTGAACATCTACCCAAAGTTTTTATAGTGAGGGAAAAGGGGGAAGTTGGCAGGGATAAATTCATTGAGGCAGAGCAATTCTATTAACAAAACAATTATTATGATTACACCACACCAACTGATCACAGGGTAAATTCCATAGTAACACCACAATTCTATATAGCAAGTTATAAATCAATTAAGAGGTTACACTTGTATGATTACAAAGTAATGCAAAAGTTTCTTAGGCAGTTCATGAGAAATGAGGGAGTCTCTCAAGCGGTAAGTGCCCGAGTTAGAACAACATGTTTGTGTGAGGCTTTCAAGTATAGTCATCTGGTTAATCTCAAACCAGGCCAGCCTTGATGTCTGAAAAACAGCTTTGCCAGGAAACAGGTCTTGCTATATTCTGGGGTGGGGGCCTACGGCTCTCCACAGAACAGGGTGTCTACTCTGACAGTGAGCAGTACTGACATTCTGGGAGTTCATCTCAGGCCCTACCCTGAATGCCTCAGTTACAGTCTGCATTTTAGCCTGATCTGTGTGCAGATTATACTGACACTTGAAAGCATATGTCTAGATGATGCACTTAAAAAATATCTTTTAGACCTCACAAATGAAATCATCAATGGCTTCTGAGAAATAGATTTTAAAGAGGAATTTCAAAAAGGTTTAAATAACACCTGAAGTTACATGTAAGAAACATTAAATATTAGGCTATTTTTCAAATGCCGTAAAACTTGGTTTGTGACAAGGAATTTCAATCTTTACAAAGACCAAGTAACACACAGGTAATGTTAATTTATTACATTATCTTACGTGTAGTTTTGATTCAACATTCTTTAATAGGATGATGTTGCGCAGCACTGTTTCCTAAGCCAAAGAACTGCCATCTCCCTAATTTCAGCTGTACCTGCTTGCAATAGATCATCACAATTGGGCTTGTTGACTATAGAAGTTCCTTCATTAAAAAAAAAAAAAAAAGAGGAAATCAGTATCATTAGACCAGCACCTGAGTATCCAGCCGTTACTTCCAGCCAGCTGTATACAGTTATACCCTAATTGCAGGTGGGCTCGTGGCCTTGTGGAGGAAATAAAGTACGTGTGTGATGAAGAAGGCTAAGAAAAAGCAGGTCCACCCATGAGGCTCCGAGGAAATTATCATCCATACCAGGTGAAAACTTTCCAGTTCTGCTCATCCATGCACCTGCCAGTAATCCCTCATCTATGCTTGTAAATAAGCTCAATAAATTCACTAATCCCCCAGGGTGAACTTTAACGTAATCAAACATTGGTTTATCAGTAGAACTCGAGGAAGGGGTAACCATTACGGCTTCCCTCCACCTACCCTTCCTCCACGAGTCTGCATAGTCATTGGACTAAAAACAGTACAGCTCTTCAACCACGAACTAACACCTCTGAAATCATGAGCCAAAATAAATCTCTCCTCTTTTTATTTATTGCTTTTATTTTACATGTATGAGTATTATGCTTACATGTAAATAAGTGCACCCATGTCATGCAATGTCCACGGAGGACAGAAGAGGTTGTTGGATCCCCTGGAACTGGAGCTACAGACAGTCATTAGCTACCATGTAGGTGCTGAGATTCAAACCTAGGTCTTCTGAAAGAACAGTCTGAACAGTCTGTGTTCTTAACCACTGAGCCATCTCTCTAGCCCCATAATTCTCTTAGATATTTGTCACTGAAGCAAAAAAAATAAGAAGAGAAAAGAAAGAAAAAATGTTAGCTACACAGACTATATTATGGCTAGAAAAAAATATTAACAAATTTAAAATAAAAGATTTGAAAGCCTAAAAAGTGTGATAGCCAATTTCAATAGACTATAACTACAAATAACAGAAAAATAAAATGAAAATATTCAAATATTCAGAAACTAAATAACACATGTATTAATACTCCAAGGATCAAAGAATGTGTCTCAGGAGAAATCAATAATGCATTGAACTCAATGCAAATAAAAATACAACACCAAAATTTGTTGAACATATTGAAAGCATTACTGAGGAAAAACTCATAACATTAAGTGCAAATATTAGAAAAAAAGCAGCAATAATCCAAGCTCCCAGCTGAAAAACTTGGAAAAACAAGAGAAAAAAATAACCTAAAGCAAGTCTACAGGAGGAAATAATAAAGATTAGATAGAAACAAATACAGTTACAAACATAAATCAGTACAAGAATAATCAATGAAACAGAGTTGGTTCTTTAAAAAGACAAGTAAAATTTGGGACCTTCTAGCAAAACAAGGAAAAACAAAGACACGGGCTGTCATATCTAGAAATGAAACAGATAAAGTTATTTTAAAAACCTCTAGACATAAAAGAACATTAGTCAAAAGCCAGGACAATAAAAGTAAGTTTTTTCTTTAAAAAAAACCCAAGTGGCTACAATACTGGCAAGAAGGTTACCGGGCCAACCAACTGCTTTCTGATTGGATTCAAGACCAGTTCCATGGGAGTAAATGCATGCCTGGTACTATAAATCTTCACAAGAACCCATGGTTGAAGAGCTCATAGACCCCAGGGGTTAACCTACTACAATTACTTTACTAAGTGGACATAGTATCAAACTGCCCTCTAGAATTTTATAACCATAGATTATATACCCATAAACCTCTATACCCATGGATTAGTGCAGCTCTCAGACCTCATCAGAGAAGTTTCTTTGTGCAGTGAGCTACAGTTAACATAGATACTCAGAATTAGTCAAAGTGTAAACAAAATCAGTGTCTGTGGAGTGTCCAGTCACAAATGGAACCTCTCTCTCACACACACCACACTACACACACACACACACACACACACACACACACACACACACACACCAAAGCTCAGAGGCCATTGTAGAAGTCAAAAGAAGGTAGGGAAGTTGTAAAAGCCAGAAATCCAAAGCAGTCCACATTCCAACATGGAAGAAAAAGGCGTTCATTAGCTCCCACCCATAACTAAGCTGCTACGGACAGTTGGTAGCTTCTACAGGAGGGAAAGTCAGTTCTTTAAGGTGTGGTACCTAGTAGGTCAACTATGATCCAGTGGATGACCCCATATCTATGAATTTATGGGTAACACAAATCCAATTCTGTGTATTTTAAAAAAGCAGCAAACCAAGTTGGGGTAAAGGGTAGAGTTAGGGGGAGGAGCAGGTGGTAAAGGTGGTTAAAAATCTATTGTATGCGTGTATAACATTCTCAAAGAAGTAATAAAAATATTACATTTTAAATGATATTTAATATCATTATCTAAAAGAGAAATACAAGTAAAAATCACAATGAAATATTGGCACACACCTACCAGAATAGCTAAAATTAAGACCATTGATACAACAGCTGCTAACAAAGATGTGGAAAAAATTAGGTTATTCAAACGATGCTAGTATTGGGACTCAGGTTTGCTTTTCTCAGCAGGGAACCTTGCTTCTGGGGCAGAGACACTTGATCAGCGACAGAGTAATGATGACTTCAGGACTTGCATTTTCCTTCACACAAGCAAGCCATTTATTATAAAATTCAGAGGGTTCTTATACATTACAAAGAACCAACAGTCACATGGGGTTTGGCAGTCACATACAAAGATTTAGGATACAAAAAAAATGACATATAGCCTTACAGTTGGTGCCAGAAGGATGCTTAAACCTTTACTCAAGGTTACCAATGCCTGTCTGGTAATTCATTGGCCACAATGTTTTCTTTCTTAGGGCTAAAAGCATGGTGAACTTTTAGCTTTTAGCTCAGGAGTAAACCTTTAACCTGGCCTAATCTCTTAGTTAATGGCAGTTGAGTTATTTTTTCAGGACAGGGAGATGAGCTGTTGACCAAGACACTTTCCCACAGAGCAAGGAGCCTGCACTTTTGATCTGGTGGCTCTCTCCTGCTAGTCTGGCAGTGTTCTGTAAAACAGGGATTATCAGAGTTACTGTTTTCAGCACCCCACCCTTTAGCAGAGAATGCAGCCTGGACTTAAAAATTTTTAGACTCATCTCATCCTAGGACATGGCATCCTGGTTTCTACATGCTAGTACTGGAACACAGACAGTAGTGTGTAAAACAACTTGTCACTTTTCTATTAAAGTAACTATAAGCTGGGCGTGGTGGTGCATGCCTTTAATCCCAGCATTCCAGAGGCAGAGGCAGGTGAATCATTGTGAGTTCAAGGCCAGCCTGGTCTGCATAGTGAGTTCAGGTCAGCTGGGACTACAGAGAGACCCTGTCTCAAAAAGGAAAAAAAAAAAAAAAAAACTAACTATATGCTTAACATATAGCTCATAATCTAATTAATATCTGAAATAGCATAATTTCAAGGTTGCACACAAGATTCAGGTCTCTGGTGTGCACAGGTTGCATAATTTCTTTTCCTTGGGTGTTGAGAGAATCTAGAACACAAAGGGTAGCACTCCTGTAGTTAGGGCGCATTCCATGGCCATGATGAAGGGATTTTTCAGCTGTAACCTAAGTTCTTATTCACTTAACTTTGAATTGACCAAAAGAGCGAATCAGCATTAGGCTCCCTAGACTCTATTTTACAGTGAAGGGCCAGGCATTTTCTGACAACAAAGAGGGTCTTTGGGTGGAGGAAGTGAGCTGCCATGAGTTCTGTAACCACCAGGAAGTGCATTCTGCCAAAAATCATGAGCCCAGAAAACTACCTCAGGCATCAGACTAGACTATGACCTGGACTGACTGGCTGCAGCTTTGTGAGACTCAGATTGGCTGTTCCCAGACTTGTGATCTGCAGAAACTGTAAAGCAATGAATGGATGTTTTTCTGAGTTCCGAAGTTTGTGATAATGTGTTGTACAACAATGGGAGATGACAAATACAGATTTAATAAAGTGATTACTGACTGTTCTCAATCCTTGCAACCAATTACAGCATGAGAATATCTGAAAAGTAATGAAATTCTATAAATCTTGAAATGCAGTGAAATGGTTCTGACATTTCTCCCATTAACTCTATTTACAAAATTACACACAATGTCATCACAACACATCCTGAATAAAAAAATTAATGATGCTAGGAATAAAGGCTACCTTACCTTTCTTTTCTCTCCATAGGAAATATCAATATGTCATCACGTGACTAGCTAGTGAGGAAGTGTGGAGCCAAAAAGAATCCGTAGAAACCAAAAAGAATCATAAAAGTATGTCAAGAAAATAAGTAATACTATACTATGTAACTCTCCGCATTCTGTTTGTTGTACTATTTATAAACATTGTAATATATTGTGAATTTATTCTTACCTCCAAAAGTTCCTGTATTGGAGGCTGGAGAGATGGCTCAGCTGTTAGGAGCACTAGATGCTCTTGCAGAGGACCTGGGTTCGGTTCCCAGCAGAGGACCTGGGTTCGGTTCCCAGCACCCACATGGCAGCTAACAACTGTCTATAACTCCAGTTCCAAAGGATCTAATGCCTTCTAACCTCCACAGACATTGCATGACAATGACACGGGTACATGTACATACATGCACTCAATACACTCACACACATAAAATAAAATAAAAAACAATTTAAAAAATTCCTTTATCTCATTTTCAATCCATAATTTGTATTTTTCTTTTATATTATGTGTCTTACTTATAATTTGAATTCCTTACAAACCATAAACCCCTTTCTGTGTGATCGTAAAGCTTTGAAATTCTACCCTGGGAAGGCCTGAAAGGATGTTAAGCATTCATCAAAACTGTTCACTTGCCCTTATTTCTCTATTATGGCCCCCAGAGGGTACTGTTCCTAAAGAGGAAATGGCTTTCCTGCAGATTGGAATAAACTCACAGAAACCTTTGCTACTGCTTAAGGAGTTCTGAGTAAGCATGTTGTAGACAGTGACATAAAGAACCTCAAACCAGAAGCAGATAGATTGTCAAAAAAGTGTGTCTCTTCCAGAGAGTCTCTTCAATATTCTGAAACACAACATCTAAATCTCCTGCCATTCCTCCTTAATCTCAGAGCCCACCAGAATTGATGTCTGCTACTCACCAGTTTCTGTTCCTGGGAATCCCCCAAGAAAGAGAAATCTACTGTCTGATGCTTCTTTACCAACACCTTCCAATGTACACTGAGGATTGGATCCACCCCACTGTTTAGTGCCATTTTCTCCACGTTTTTTTTTTTTTTTTTTTTTTTTGTCTTTTTGAGACAGGGTCTCCCTGTAGCCCAAGCTGTCCTGGAACTCACTATGTGAACCAGGCTGGCCTTGAACTCATAGAGATCCTCCTTCCTCTGCCTCTGGAGTGCTGGGATTAGAGGCATGTACCACCACGCCTGGCTCTCCACATTATTTTATATCCAGTCTCTTGACTTTAGTTATTTGAAGTCTTTTGATAGAGGACTTCAGTTTCCTCCCTAAACTCCACGAGGCTGGGGGACTTGGTTAATGCTTCATTTAAAATTCTATAAAAGGCCATCTTTCTAAAAATGTACTCAAGAGTTAAAAAGACCAGACCATTATCCAGTGAGCTTAAGCAACAGACATTCATAATTAAGAATAAATCTCTCTTCTGTTCCCCATGGAACCTGGGGTTGATTGGTTTATGAATGGTCTGCTCTGTCTTTGCTGCACCCACACAGGCTACCTCGCTCCTCTTTTCCCTTATCACAGCATTTGGGTGGTGCTGTGGATTGGCCCCTGGGGATTACATGTTCTAAGTATATATCACTGTGTTATATCCCCAGTCCCTTTTTCTCCCTTTAAGTTGAATTTTCCTAATTTCTACTGAGTACCTAACAACTGATGGTCCTGTATTTCCTACCCCATTTCTCACAGTGCCGGTATCAAGAATTTGGAGCATTCTTCAACAGCTCATCTGATCTTTAGTCTTTGAAGATAACTTCATTTTTCTACCTTAGTTAAAACAGATGGAAGAGCCGAATTTCCTATTCCCCTTATCTCCTACTCCATCTACAAGGGATTGTCATTGGTGTCTAGGTCAAGAACACAAAAACTGTGTGTACACGTGTGTGTTTCAGTGCGAACCCACAGGTGGAGAGCAGCAGGATGCCAGGTATCTTCCTCTGCTACTCCTTCATACTCTTTTAGACAGAGTCTTTCACTGGACCTGAAGCTTGCCATTCAGGATAAGCTGGCTGGCCAGCAAGTTCCTGAGACCCACCCTGTCTCTGTTCCCTACTGCTGAGGCCATGCCCAGTTTTTACATGGGTGGGGTTTGAACCCAAGCACTCTTGATTTCACACCAAATTCTCTTACCCACTGAGCAAAGTTTTTTCATGTAGACTTCCAAGACTGATATTTTTTTTCTTTAAAAATATTTAGAAGTTTATATTGAAACTGAAGACAACATTGCAATAGCAAACTATTAACATTTTAAATAAAATTTAATCAGAATTGAAAATTTTATAATCTATAGTCATAATTCTCATTAGTGTCTTTGTTGAAATGTATAATCAATATCATATTTTTGGAGACCCGATCTCCCTATGTGGCATAGGCTAATCTTGAACTCACTACGTGGCCCAAAGTGGCCTGAACTTGTTGCGGTCCACCTGCCTCGGCCTTTCAAGTGCTGGTATCCCAAACATGCACCACCTTGCCCCATAGTATCACTCTTCATGCAGGCTTAGTCAATGGATAAAAGCATACAATTTAACAGTGACTGCATAGCACTGTACAGGATGACAGCAATCATGAGCAGCTGTTGTGAACACTGTTCTGAGTTATGAGCACCTTTCTGAACCACAAATATGCACAGAAGAGTTGCAAGAAGTTACATCCTCGGAACCAGTGGAAAATGATGCTTCCGGATGCTAGAACCCCCCCCCCCACTTAACTTTTCTTTCACCCAAATTCAAAGTCTGGGTCTACTGTGAGTCAGTACAACTCCCCAAAGTTCCTGATGTGCAAATTCAGTTTTAAGAACAAGCACTTGGTATCTTGGTATGCAGAGGAGCATTTTTCCTTGCACCTTGAAGGTGTCTGTAGAGTAGTTATAATCCTCAAGCCCTCTTACCAAAGTCCAAAAATGGTATTATTCATATATTGCTTATCTTCTGTTCATTGTACTTAAGCAAAAAAAAAATCACTGTTCAGGAGACCACCAACTTTGTTTTGTGACTATATACTCTTGTCACCTCCACAGAAGGCATACAGCACCCTGTCACACATTGATAGGTGAGTTCCTGAGTCGTGACATGTAATTGATGTAGTAGAAGTGATAGCTCCATCTGGTGCTGGTGTGGCGTTTGTAGCCTTTATTATCCTATAAATCTGCATTGAATTTACACAAAGATTTGTCCTCCCCACAATATCACAAGCTCCCAAAGGGTGGTAATAGTGTCTCATTCATTTTGTGTTTCTCCAGATCTACAACACGCTTAAATATACTGACTGAACTGGATTGGACCGTCATGCTTAAATATACTGACTGAACTGGATTGGACCGTCGTGCTTAAATATACTGACTGAACTGGATTGGACCGTGCTTAAATATACTGACTGAACTGGATTGGACCGTCGTGCTTACTACAGATACAGATCTCATCTTTTTTTTTTTTTTTTTAGTTCATAGGTAAGAACCAAAATGGTCGTTTTTGTCTCACTACATTAAAAGTACTCACTTACAGACAAAAGACATACAGGAACTTGGCATCCCAATCACACAACTCCCTAGCTTATAGACTCCTTTTCTTCAAATTGATTTCATCCTGGAAAAGGTCCCCAGCAGGAGTGAGCATTCCACGTCTGTTGAGGGAGGAGCATCCTTCCTTAGGGTGTTAGATTTCCAGGAGGCTCTTGGTTCCTAAACCGAGATGCTCTCCTAAGGAGTCAGCAAGGGGTAAGGAGTTGTTCAACAATTTAAGAAATCCAGGGCTTGAAGAGATGGCTAAGCAGTTAAGAACGTTAGCTGCTCTTGGAGATGACCCAGGTTCAGCTCCCAACAACCACATGGCAGCTAACAACCTCCCTCAACTCCAGTTTCAGTTCATTCAATGCCCTCTCTGGCCTCCACAGGCATTGCATGCATACAGTGCACTTACACACATGCAGGTACAACACTCATACATATAAAATAAAAATAAATAAATAAATATCAAATTTTTAAGATTTGATAAATTGAATTTTGAAATGCAAGTTAAAGATATAAAAGAGAAGAGACTGTATGAGAACAAAATCATTAAGACAGAAGACGTGGCTTTTGGGTTTCTTTGCTTGTGTGCTTCTGTTGAGTAGTCCTTCAATTAATGGCTCTAATTTCTAAAACAAGATCAGTTACTGAATTATAATTTTTACACCTTATTTAAATCCTCTAAGTTTATAGCTTTAATACATACATCGAAATGCACATTGTCAACATGATAACTATCTGCATCATTATCTGTATTTCTTACAAAATATTCCCTGTTCAGTGAATACTGTAAAGCAAAACAGATGGAGAATCACAAAGGCTGGAAGTCCGGGCTTTTCCTGACTTTTCATTTGTATTGTCTAAAACTTTGATACATCAGAGAAACTCTGAACTTCATTTCACAGAATAAACGTCATTTCAAAACCACTTAATGCTGCATTTTCTTTACTGTTTCTTCTGTCATGTCCTAGTCGAAGAGAGCAGGCAGGAAGGAAGGAGAAAATGCACAGCAGAAATTTACTGAGGAAGGAAATCAGCGGGTAAGAGAAAGATGATCGTCATAAAGCAAACACCGAGCTGAAATGGGAACCTCAGCAAGTTTTCATCATTTCAGAAAAACTAGGAAAACAAGCACACTGCCTCCCAAAGGCAGCATGCAGAAATCATGTCTGAATTGGCTCCATTTTCCTCACTCATAATTAGTACTTATTTGGGTAATTGCTTATATATAAATATTCTTTTACTTGTATATGATAAATGTACTGGGGCTGTGTTATTTTTGAGGTAGGTAGCCCAGGCTGGCCTGGAATTTGAGCGCTTCCTTCAGCCTCCAGAATGCAAGACTACAGTAATGTGCCCCCAAGCTGAGCTTTATATGTATTCTAGTAAAAACATGAAACGGACATAGTAATGGGGTATCATGTGATGTTTCCAATTCACATACACATTCTGTAATGTTTCAATTGGGTTAAACATAACCATAATGTAAATTTTTCTCCTACCATCTGTACCTTATAATACATTATCGTAATCACTGGTAACACTAAAACTGCTCGCTTTTCATTGTAGCATGGTAGCTTTGACCAATCTTTCCCCACTCATTCCCTCTACAGAGTCATTTCTCAAAATTATATTCACCAAAAATCTTGGTTATGCCAGGAAAGTCCAACCTACATGTATTACAAATTCCAAAATTGGAATTCATTCAGTATTTACCTCATAACATTGTCATCCTTACTATTCTGTGTGACTGGAATGGCTTTGACCTAAATTAATTCAAAGGCCAGTGAAGATCCGCTATTCTGATCACACACCTGTTTCTGGATTTAAGCATGTGGATGCTCTGTCCATGGTTCTCACAGGCTCCAGTAGGTACAGCTGTGTCTGCTCTAACTCCTCACAGGTCCCCACACTCCTTCAATCCCCAGGGTCATCCAAAATAAGTCCCTGTCCCTCCACTGTGCTCTCAGACTGCCAGGCACGTCTGGGCTGGGGAGGAGCTTCAGGCACAGGAAGCTGTGGGAGCTCAGCATGTCTGGCCTGGCAGGGTCTGTGGGTGGAGCTGACTGACTGCAGGAGCAGGGACAGATCCAGAGCCATCCTGACACCACAACCCAGGCTTTGGTTACACACAGTTCCATCTCTCAGTCAGACACGCCACATCATGAAGAGGCTGCTGGGCTCTCTGCTGGGGCTTCTGTGCGCCCAGGTTTGCTGTGAGTTGGGCTGCCCCACATTCAGGGCATCTGTGAGGATTGTGCAGCTGCAGCACAAGCGGTGGGGGTGGGGGAGCAGCCCACAAATCCACTGAATTGCCATCTTTTTTAAAGCATATGGGGGGGGGGGTTCTGCAGTGAATGACCATCATCTGCGACTTTCTCTGTTTCTAATCAGGGGTGAAAGGGCAGCAAGTGGAGCAGAGTCCTGGAGCCTTGACTCTCCAGGAGGGAGAGAACTGTGACCTAAAGTGCAACTTTTCCAGTTCTGCCAACCTGCAGTGGTTTCACCAGAATCCCCAGGGCCGCCTCATCAGCCTGTTTTACAATCCCTCGGGAACAAAGCAGAGTGGAAGACTAAAGTCCACGACAGACGCTAAGGAACGCCGCAGCTCCCTGCACATCTCCTCCTCCCAGACCACAGACTCAGGCACTTACTTCTGTGCCGTGGACACACAGTGCTCCCCAGGCACCTGCAGCCTGAACACAAACTTCAGCTGGGAGGGTGTGGCCCTTCCCCAGTCACGAGACGGCAGGAAGCCACCAGAGAAGCCTTGCACAGTTTATGTCTCTTTCTGTATTGACAGAGTGTTACCCTCAGGGGATTTTTTGGTCTCATATCTTCCCTTCTGAATTTTTTGCTGCTTTTATACTATAAATCTCTAATTTAGAACTAATGCAGTAACTAAGAGGAGGACGCAATCAAAATAAACATTTACTGCAAGGTGCTGGCTTACCAGGAGGCAAAAGTAAAGGGACTAAAAAGCAAAGAAAGTCCTTCCACTTAAATAAACATCTGGTGACATCTCCATGGGTCGGGGGAAGTGCTCTATGTGCAGCCCACATACCAGCACAGCAGGAAAGGGGAAACATCATTGAAGTCTCATAGATGACAGATAGATGAGGGGAGGGGATTTTAATGTGTGTGTTCTATTCATCAAAGTCCCAACCTGTTCTTGAGCCTGTTGTATGATCTGGGAGGTGGTCTGTCTTGGAGGGTGCCCCCTGCATACTTTAGCAGAAATGTGGTACATATTTCACATTTAAATAGCGTTATCTTTCTTGGTTTGCCCAACATCTTAACCAATTCCTCCAGATGCACCTTACACACCCTTCAGTAGAGGTCTTAGCTGACCTCAACAAGGACAAAATCTCCTTCCATGTGAAGAAATCCTTGGGTCCGTAAGAACATTCAGCCTCTTTCTGAGAGCTCTCATTGGTGCTGGGATTGCTGCACACAAACTTCTAGGAAGCTCTGTAATCCCAGTACTCTGAGGTTAAAGTAGAAAGATGTCAAGTTTGAGGCCAGCCTGGACTACATAGTAAGATACTGCCTCAAAGAGGAATGTGCAGAAGAGAACAGAAGCAGAGAAAGGAGGGGGGGGAGGAAGAAGAGGAGGGGGAAGGGAGAGAGGAGGGGGAGAAGAAGGAGGCGAGGAAAGAAGGAGGGGTAAGAAGGAGAGGGAGGAGGAAGAGGAAGGGGGAGGAAGAGAAAACTACTCAGTACAGCCTCTATATGACCACACGGGGGCAATGCTGCTCTGTCTCTCTTAAACATGCCAGTTTGTGGGTTCACAAACATATTCATCAAGTAGTCAAAGATTATCCTTTAAAACTCCAGTAGTAAATTATCTCTGTTCAATTTTTAAACATCAAATGCATATCTACCCATCCACCTAACTCATCCGTTTATCTTACTCTCATAGAGTTGAAAATATGATATTGGGGAAGATCTCTTTAAGGATACATGCTACCCTTCAAGGTTAGAGCCATGTTAAGTTTGTAATATTTTCCCTTTTATTCCCAACCGATCTCCAGCTGCGTTCGTTTAATCTGTTCCTAAGATTCCTTACCATCCTTTCCACTGATCTCATGGACCCAGTTTAAACCTCTCTTGTCTCAGGACATTTCTCTGCCTGGATCAACAACAGAGGTCTTTCCTTGTCACGTGCTGAGCCACAGAAATCTCTTGATTGCATTTTATCCTTCTCTCCCTGAGTTTGGGGACTAGTTCGGCTGAAGAATGAGACTGTCTTTCATTAATGAGTCCCAGATACTACCCCTCCAGCATGCATTCAGTAAACACTGAATATGCTGTACTTTTCCTTGTGCCTCTCTTTCTGGAGTTTTCGGGTCCCTGAAACCAATCATGGTCTGAAAACATTACACTGAAAAGTCAGAAATAAGCAATTCATCAATTTCGAATTGTATACCTTTCTAGTGGGGTGACATGTCCTGTCAGCCTGTCCCCATGCTGCCTGGCTTACGGCTCATCACTTTGTACAGCATGTCCATGCTGCACACACTACCTGCCCATTTGTTACTTAAAATCTGTCTCTGCTATCAGAATGACCATCTGGGGTTCATAGTACTGTGTTCAATAATCTTTATTTTCCTTGTTCCAAATAACAAGAAAAATGCTGCTAAAATTTTTGTTGTGTCAATTGCTTGTTAAGCAAAACCATGAAAATTTATCACAGATATATTTGCATAAGAATAAATATACAGTGTTTAACCAACCGTTTGTGACATTAGGCATTCACTGGGGATCTTGGACTATCCCTCACAATAAGGGGATTGGGAGGATAGGGGGTGGCATATTGGACACAGATCCAAACGAATGAGTACACAAAGAAGAAGACACAATGAAATTTAAATAAGCAGTTAAAAAAATCCCTTAGGATATTAAAATAGAAAAGGAATGAGAATGATGAGAATGTGAATCATTGTCTCCTGCTGCACTGTGATGGTGCGTTCCTTGGTCTGTATTTGTGACGACATCAAATACAGACACAAGAACTCCTCTCTATACTTCAGAAACAATATCCAATTATCTCCAACACATGTCAACTCTGCTTTGGAGGCTGCTTTGAATTCATCCTCGACCTCTGCCTCTGTGTCTGTTGCTGTTATCATCAAATCTATGATTTTTCTTTCTATTTACATATTTCATCCATAATAAAAATTGTGAAGAAAATAAGTTTATTCAAACCTGTGATAAGAGTATCAAAAATGTTTCATTGCTGGATGGTGGTAGCCTGGTGTCTTCTGAAGTCTGTGGAGTGTTTTCCATCATCTCGCATTCATTTGGAGATCAAAGCTCCCCCAAAACAGATCATCCTAGCCCTTCGTTTTCTTTTTCCTAGTACAGCCTGAGAACTACTCAGCCCATCAGATTTCCACCTTACAAGATATACAAAGGAACTGACATTGTTTCATTTTGTCATTTCTTAGAGTCATGTAAAAAAATATGAATGTATCTAAAAAGCTCATGATAAAATTCAAGTTCCTTGAGGAGAGAAAAAACAAAATGAAACTGTATATTCTCATCAGACCTTGTGGCGCCCACCTTAAAAAGGGCAGAGGCAGGTGGAGCTCTGTGAGACTGAGGCCAGCCTGATCTACACAGTGAGTTCCAGGCTAGCTGGGGCTTAAAAAAAAAAAAAAAAAAAAAAAGAGCTGTATTCTGTATATTCTTATCCATGGCCTTAGCCTATAATTCAATATCATTGCCCATTATGCTTTTCCAGGAAACCTCGTATATAATAAAAGTGAAATGTCTCTAACTGTGCTAATCCGGTGATTTTGTTCAGTTCCCTCTCTTGCACCACTGTAAAAGAAGGTGATTTCTACTGATACACCCAGTTGTTCTAGTGTATGGTTTTCACTGTTCTAGGGGGCATGAGAAAAGAGCAGGTTAGCACTGAAATTTTAAATTTGGACAAAAGTAGGAACTGTATCCCACATCAGAAGTAGCTTTAAGGCAGAGGGCTTGCAAAGGGGTGGAGCTTGCTGATATAAGTGCTAGCGAGGATGAAGTTAGCGCTCCATCCGCGAAGAGAGGACCATCTGGGCTCTCACTAAGCTCTGGCTGCAGGAGAAATGGACAAGATCCTGGAAGCATCAGTTTTAATCCTAGGCCTTCACCTAGCCTGTGAGTCATGGAGGAGAACACCGAGGATAGTCATCAATGGGGAGGAATGAGAAAACTGGGGTGCAAGGTAAAAGCTGCAGGTAGAAACTTTAAACGGTAAATAGACATTTGAGGCTGATTGTCATCATCTCTCTACACAGGGGTGAGTGGCCAAGAGAAGGACAGAAGTGACCAGCAGCAAGTGAAGCAAAGTCCTCAATCTCTGACAGTCCAGGAAGGAAGGACTTCAGTTTTGAACTGCACTTACGAGAACAGCGCTTTTGACTACTTCCCGTGGTACCGGCAATTCCCCGGGAAAGGCCCTGAACTACTGATAACTGTGCTTGAAGTCACAACTAAAAAGGAAGATGGACGATTCTCAGTCTTCTTCAGTAAAAGTGAGAAGCAGCTCTCCTTGCACATCACAGCCTCTCAGCCTGCAGACTCCGCCACCTACTTCTGCACGGCAAGAGCACAGTGATCCTCAGGCACCTGCAGCCTGCACCAAAATCTGAAGCTGAGGCTCCAGCAAAACCCTGCCGTGGGGCTGACACTGATAGAGATGCAGATAAGTTTTCATTTACACAAAACGAAATGAAATGAATATATAACTTACTTGTCTAGTGTGATAGTATGAGTATCAAATAAAGTAACTAAAAGAAGCTTAGCTTAATGAATGAACTGTCCACAATAAATTTCTCATGATAGTTAAATACGTCGTGGGGTACCTGGGCCTGTTATACATTAGTAATGAAAAACAAGATTGTATGATAGCATTGAAAGTCATTGGCACATTTCTAAAAGTTACTCTTAATATTTGACCAGAAATTCCATTCCTAGGTATTCATCAAAGAAAAATCAAAGCATATATACATACACAAGCATTTTTTTCATTTTATATTTTAATTATTTTTATTCTTTGAAAATTTCATACATGTATCTTGGTCATATATACTCCTTACAACTTCCTCCAATTCCCTCTGGAACTTTTCAACACTTTACATTACTGCTATGCCTGAACAAAAACAGCCTGACTATTGGCACCCATTTTATGCTAAGAGCACACATGAACTTCTGAGAGCCTGTTCCTTTAATATTCTCTTGGAACTCTCCCAAACAATGGCCTTGCCTTTTCTTTTATTGAAACAGTATATCCAACATGAAATGGGGAAGTAAAAGCTGAGCGGTCTTCAGAGAAGGAATTATTGCAGGAGGAGGCAGAGATAGTTTCTGAAGTAAGCTGGCTAAGTGGACTAGCCAAACCTGCCTGCTAAGGTTGATGAGATGAGAAATTTTGCCTCAATATATAAGATGGCAAGTAATTGGGGGAGGCATTTATGTCATCTCCCAGCCTCCACACACATTCACACAAAAAAGAAAAAGGAAACAGGAAAGAAAACAGGATAGACAGAAGCCAAGAGGGAGAGTAGGGCAGGAACAAAATAAGCATATATCCACAAAAGACTTTGATAACACTGTTCATAGATGCTTCATTCATAATAGAAATAAACTAGAGAAGAATGTCATAAATTAAAGCTAAATAACTTACTCTATACATGCAATAGCCATCTATGCAGTGGACTGAATTGCTGATAAACACAAAATAATTAAACCTCTTAAATTATTCCTACAACAATCGCCTGACACAAACAGGTGCATACTATTTATTTCCATTTACATGAAATTCTAAAATAGCCAAAATAATCCACAGTGAAATAAGGCAGACCATGGTTGGATCTGCAGAGTGGGAGTTACCTGGACTGGTCCCAAGGGCATAGAGAGAGTAAATAAAAGAAATTTTCTGTTTCTTAATAAGAAAATAGTTTTTGAGGTTGCTTGAAATTTTTCAAATTTGCCTAACTTTATTCTTACTTTCCATTTATTTCACTTGCAAATACTTTGGGGAAACGTTTAGAAATTAACCAAATAGGAAACAGAAGGAAGGAAGAAACAGCACTCGGGATGGGACACATTTCCCATCCTAGGTGTGGTGGCACATTGGAAGGTGACCAACCAAAGGCCACATCCCAGAGGCCACTGCCACCTGCTACTGGGGTCCCTGCACCTGCACTGTCAGGAGCACAGAGAAGGGCTATGTCCACACGAGGGAAACCCTGCCATTGGGCTGCTCCCCAGACTACTGTGGACACTCAGGGTCTCTATCTGCTTAGCTACAAAGACTGCAGACCAGGACACTGGCTGCCCTTGGGCACTCAGAAATGAGATGGGCAGAAGACCAGCCTTCAAACTAATCTCCAGCACTCACTAATTTGTCGTTTAAAGCTGTATCAAAGAACTGAAACAGTTTTAGAAACCTTTGTACTGTCTTTTCTGATCACCTATTTGTCTTTTAGTCTCTTTACACTAATTAATCCATTAAAACAATAAACAAAATGGAGAAATGACAGCTACATTCCACAGTAAGTAGATTACAAGGGATTGCAAGGAGATTCCATGCTCATAATAAATGCTACTTTAAAAGGCTTTTCAACATTATTCCACTGAATAGCGTCAATGTGTGTCACCTCGGTCAGTCAGTGGTTCCCTGAGCTCCATGTCTCTTAGACTTCTTTTCATGACCACATTTTAGATACTACATAAATTAACAGAAAAAGACAAGTCCATGAAGTAAAGTTTTATAGTGTGCCAGTCTTTGTCACCTACACATGGTCCATGTGGTCTATGAACATAAGGAACCCCATTTCCTGTTTAGAGGAGTGGCATAGGAACCCGGGCAGTACATATGCACATTGCCCGACACTCAGGAACACTGAACGCTTCGCTAAGGCAGAACAGATACACTTGTGCACAGGGACGCACTGCTGTCCAGCCTGCTGTGGGTGTTCGTGGTTTTCAGATATTTTGGTATGAATAACTCACACATGATTAAGGATGAATCGTTGTACCAAGGCATACAGTGCTTCACAAGACCTAGGAGGACAAGGGATTGGAGAAAAGCCAACAAATCGACAACAAACTTCATTGTTTGTTTGTTGGGGTCCTAAGCTAGTCTAATTCTTACAATATTTGATTTTCTACACCAGAGAATCATCAGTGTTTTCTGATTGTTCCTACAGGATCCAGTATGGCTCAGGAAGTAACTCAAGTCTCACCAGATAAACAAGTCAGTTCTTGTACTTCATTCTTTGGTACAAGCAACTTCCTAGTGGAGAGATTATTTCCTTGATTCGTCAGAGTCCTTGTGAGAAAACGATGTGTTTTTTTTATATATACAGAATTGCATAGAATTTGTAGGAACAAATTTGTAGGAACTAGAAAAAATTCTAGTATGAAACAGAAATGTTTGGTATGCTTATTGTGAAGTTATTTTACAAATTTAATAAATATGGATTTTTTTTAAGATGGAACGATGTCTCAGTGGTTAAGAGCACTGGCTGCTCTTGCAGAGGACCTGAGTTCAGTTCCCAGCACCCACACGGCAGAGACAACCATCTTCCAGGGTAAACCACAATCTCTTCTGGCCTCCGTGGGTCCTGTATGACATAGGTGCATTACATACATGTAGGCAAAACATTCACATACCTAAGACAAATAATTTAAAAACTAAAAATACAGTTCATAACAGGTGGGACTGAATACTTTGAGTTGATGGGGCAGGAAGTTTTGATCTCATAAAACACAATTATTTGGGGGAAGCTGAGATGATTGACTGTCTTCATCATCTTAAAAGCCAATAAATAAAACTCCACATTAGATTTTCAAAGAATAATATTTTAAATTCCTGTTATTAGTCCACAAAACAGACAATTGGAGGACTGATACATCATTTGGTTTATAAGTATCTTTATCAATTGAAGAATTTAAATAGACCCTAGAGCTGAGTAAGGAAGGAAGAGAAGAAGGTGTAATTTGGGATCTAATTCCCTTTCGCCAAGACCCACAAAGACCCACGAGAGTTTTATTTCTTATAAATTTTATTTGATTTTCTAATGGAAAAGCATATGTTAAATTAGTAATAGCAACTAGATTACAAGGCGAGTCTGTTATCCATAAGGAATTCCACTTTAAAGGTGTCCTCCAAATTATCCCACTGAATAGCCAAGAGTGTGTCATCCAGCTGTCTGCGTCCCTCAGATCTAGCCCTCAAAGCTAATGGCTTTTCTAACTCTCTATCTCCAATTGCTACCTGTTAATTATCAAGGAAAGTCAAGTAGATAAACAACAATTGTGGTAAGTACTTTTTTCTCAGTTGCGCACAGACCTTGAGGTCTGTGAACCTAAGGCAATCTATTTCCTGTTTGGGGGCATAGCGTAAGAACCAAGACAGTACTATTTATATATACACTGCCAAGCACTCAGACACTGAACTCTGAGCTGAAGCAGAATGGACACATTTGTGCAGAGGGATATGTGTCACATGTGTTCCCTAGTCTGCTGTGTGCGTTCATGACCTTGACCTCCTCTGATACAGATGATTCACACCGAGTTAAGAATATTAGAATGAAGCATTGCACCTAGACACAGGGTGCATCACATGGACCTGAGGAGGTCAGGTCCTGGAGGAACAGGGCTTGGAGAAAAGCAAGCTAACCTTGTCTTTGGATAGGTTTGCCTTCCATCTTAAATTAGTCTAAGTTTTACAGTATTTTATCATTGCATCAAATGATCAGGGTTTTGTTGTTGTTGTTGTTGTTGTTGTTGTTTTATTCCTATAGGATTCAGTGTGGCCCAGGAAGCATCTCAAGTCCTGTCAAACATTCAGACAGGAAGAAGAAACCATCACCCTGGGCAAGTCAGAATTCATATCACCTGGCTGGACACAAGCAAATTCCCACTGTGGGGATTATTTTCCTTATTTGTCAGAATTTTTTTATGAGAAACCAAAGAGCAACCATACTTCTGCCTCCTTCCAGAAATCAGCTAGCTCCGAGAGCCTCACCACTTAAGCCTTACATCATGAAGATTCGGTGACGTATGCCTGTATGCTTTCTGGAAACCTAGAGTGTTTGAAGTGAGAATAAAACCAGAACAAAAACCCAGGCGCTCACCAGAAGACAGGCCTGCTGCAGGAGTCCCGCTGAGATGCACACCTGCAGAGGCCAGGCCAGAAGTTAACACTGTGACTGTTCCTCTGTGATCTGGATCAGAGGATTTATTTCTAAGTGAAACCTCCCTCTATCTTCTTTGAAAACAGGTGCCAGGAGCCACTTTCTTCTAATGCATTTTGTCTTGAATATTTTTTATTGAATTTATGCAACTTCATACAATATATTTTGAACAAATTTAGATCCCCAAATACTCTTCATTGTGGGTTTATCCATTGGAACCTGATCAGCTTACCAGGAGTCTCACCCTCAAACAAGACTAATTCTCTCCCTCCCAGCAGCCATCTGCTGCCAATAGTTCCTTGGGTAGAACTGGGGTGTTTTTTTATCTACTTCCCCACATCTATGTTGAGATTTGTCTGACTTGAGCTTACATGGGACCTGTGCATGCTGTGAGTTCATATAAGTTACTTCCCAGCTGGCTGGAAAACCCTGTTTCCTGTGGTTATTCACCACCACTGGCTCTTACAGTCCTCCTGTCCCCCTTCTTCTGCAATGATCCCTGAGCCTTGGGAGGTAAAGGTTTGATACAGATGTCCAGTTCATGGATAAGCACTCTGTAGCATCTTATTTTCTGCACATTGGCCGGTTAGTTGTGGGTCTCTATGGTAATCATCATCTTCTGGATTAGGAAACATTTTAGGTGCTGGTTGAGAGATGCATTAATCTGGGTATGACTAACTCATTAACAATCAGTTTAATACTATACCTATTTAGCAGAATAATAGTATTAGGTTCTCCCAAATGGTCTGTGACTTGTGTAGCCATGTGCTTTTAGGCCTGGTATCAATGTCAGGTATGGGCTCCATCTCATGAAGCTGGTTTTAAATCCATTTAGAAAGTGGTCAGCCACTCCCATATTTGTGTCACTGTTGCACTAGTGGGCACATCTTGACAGGCAAGTTGTTGTTGTAGCTTGCAGAATTCACAGCTGGGTAAAGCTGATGACTGATTTTCTCTTCTGGTAGCATACATAGCACCAGCACTGTGAAAGCTGGCCAGTAGAGATGAAACTTCGAAGTCAGTAGCCTCTCGGCCTCTCCTTTTTTCTACAGTTCCTGTATACGGTATCTTCAGCAGTAGGGTCTTATGGTAAAGTTCTGGTTGGTAACCAAAGAAGCAGTAACGATGTTTAACCTTTCCTTCTCTACTGTTTCCCTTTGCCCCTTCATATCACTGAATTGTATCTCCCCCTCCATGAATCCTCCCCACCCCCTAATGACCATTTGTTAGTTTTCTGACCTCTCTGGATTTTCCAATTGAAATATGCATATCTAAGAGTTCAAAGCTAGCTGCCAGCATGAGAGAGAACATGCAATGTTTGTCTTTCTGGGTCTGGGTTATCTCACTTGGGATGATTGTTTCAAGTTCCATCCATTTACCTGTAAATTTCATAATTTCATTTTTAACAGATGAGTAATATTCAGTTGTGTAAATGTACCATGATTTCATTATCCTTTCATCAGCTGATGGACATCTAAGTTGTTTCCATGTCCTGGCTCTTGTGAATAGAGCAGCAGTGAACATGGATAAACAGGTATCTCGGCAGTAGAATACAGAGTCTTTCAGGTATATGCCCAAGAGTGGTGTGAATGGATCATATGCTAAATCAATTGATAACTTTTTGAGGAACCTTTACACTGATTTCCATAGTGGCCGCAACAGTCTGTATTCCCACCAGCAGTGGATAAGAGTTTCTGTTCCCCGTGGCCTCACCAGCATCTGTTGCTGCGTTTTTTGGATCATAGTCATTCTGAATGGGGTATAATGAAATCTCAAAGTGATTTTAACTTGCATTCCCCAAACAACTAAAAATGAACATTTTAAAGTATTTCTCAGTCATTTTCATTCCATCTTAGAAAGCCCCCTGTTCGGCTCCTTGCCCTAATATTTGTTAGGATTTTTTTATGTTTAGTTTTTTTAGTTATTTGTATAGCCTAGATACCAACCCTCTGTCGGTGGTATAGCTAGTAAAGACTTTTTTTCATTCTGTAGGCTGCCTCTTTACTCAAATGATGGCATCCTTTGCTGTATAGAAACTTTTTAGTTTCATGAGGTGTGTCGCCAGAATTCCCTCTGGGTCTCCTCGTGAGATCAGATAAACCATAGAATATATTTTTATGAGTTTATTATGGTTTATGCCCTCTGATAGGGAGGGGGTAAACGGGGGAACTTACAAAGAGACAAGCACTCTTGCACCGGCTCAGAGCCCGCCACCAGATGCTCCCACGGCCCCGCCCATAGTCTCCATTAACTTTCGCCCACTCACCTTCTCGTCCCAGATCTCTCCTCCATGCGGGTGAGGCGTTGGGTCTCTCTCTCTCTCTCTCTGTCTCTCTCTCTCTCTCTCTGTCTCTCTCTCTCTCTCTCTCTCTCTCTCTGTCTCTCTCTCTCTCTCTCTTTCCACCTGCATGCAGCCATGCATTCCTCCTGGCGCCCAGCTTCAGTCCCAAAGTGGCTCCCAGCCACATCTCCGTAGTCCGAGCTCCCCAGCAGGCTGCGCCCCTTGGAGGAATTAGCCAATTGGGAGACAGGTGCCTTCTGCCAATTGCCGGACTTACTGCCTGTACTATAGGAACCTTGTTCAGAAAATCCTTTCCTGTTCCTATAAGTTCCAGCATATTTCCTACAATATCCTCTATCATATTCAGAGTATTGGTCTTATGGTAAGGTCCTTAATCCATTTGGAATTGGGTTTTGTTCATGATGAGAGATAGGAATCTAGTTTCTTTCTTCTACATGCAGTTGTCCAGTTTGACCAGCACCATTTGTTGAATATGCTGTCTTTTCTCCGGTGTGTATTTGTGGCCCCTTTGCCAAAAATCGGGTGCCTGTAAATGTGTGGACTTAAATTTGAGCACTGAATTCTACTACACTGATCAATGTGTTTGTTTCATGTCAGTACCATGCCGTTTGCATTACCATATCTCTGTAGTCCAGTTTGAGATTAGGATGTGTGATACTTCCAAATATTCTGTTCTTGGCCAGGATTACTTTGGCTATACTGGGTTTTTCGTATTTCCATATAAAATTAAAGATTCTTTTTAAAAATCGATGAAGAATTGTGTTGGAATTTTAATGGGTATTGCACTGAATTTTTATATTGCTTTTAGAAGGGTGGCCATTTTCATAATATTAATCCTATCAATCCACAAACATGGGCGATCTTTCCATCTTCTGGTATCTTCAATTTATTTCTTCAATGTTTTCAATTTTAATACACACATCCTTCACTTCCTTTGTTGGATTTATTTCAAGATGTTTTGTGGGTTTTGAGGTTAGCATGAATGGGATCATTTCCCTGATTTCTTTCTTGGTATGCTTGCTGCTGGTATATGAAGGCTGTTGATTTGGGAGTATTGATTTTTATATCCTGAACTTTGCTGAATGTGTTCATTAGCTCTAGGAGTTTTCTAGTGCTGTCTTTAGGACCTGTTTCTATTTATTTTTTATGTGTATGAGTGTCATGCCTGCATATGTGTAAGTGCACCTGGGTCATGTACTGCCTTCAGAGGACAGAAGAGGGCATCAGAGCCCCTGGAGCTGGAGTTACAGATGGTTATTAGCCATCATGTGGGTGCTGGGATTCGAACCTGGGTCTTCAGCAAGAACAGTTGGTGCTCTTAACTGCTGAGCCATCTCTCCAGCCCCCTAGGGTCTTCTATATATAGAAACATATCATCTACAAATAAGGATACTTTGACTTCTTCCTTTTCACTTTGTATCCCCTTTCTCTCCTTCATCTGTCTTACGGCTCTAGCTAAGACTTTAAATACTATACTGAATAGGAATGGAGACAGTGGACATCCTTGTCTTGTTACTGGTTTTAATGGAAATCCTTTCAGCTTTTCTCCATTTAGTATGATGTTGGATATGAACTTTCTATACATTGCCTTTATTATATTGAGAGATGTCCCCTGTATCCTTAGAGTTTCCATGACTTTTATCATCTGTGGATGTTGGATTTTTATCAAATGCCTTTTCTGCATCTAATGAGATGATCATGTGGTTTCTGCCCTTGAGTCTGTTTATGTGGTGGATTACATTTATTAATTTATGCATGTTGAACCATCCCTGCATTTCTAGGATGAAGCCAACTTGATCGTAGTGTATAATCTTTTTGATGTGTTTTTGCATTGTTTGTATTTTACTGATGATTTTTGTACCTATGTTCATCAGAGAGTTTGAACTATAATTTTTTTTTGTTGGGTCTTTGTCTGGCTTGGGTATTAGAGTAATACTAGATTCAGAAAAAAATGGGGCTTATTCCTTGTTTTTCTATTTTGAAATAATTCGAGGATTATTTGTATTAGTTCTTTGATGGTTTGGTTGAATTCTGTCCTGTATTCATCTGGTCCTGAGCTCTTTTTATTTGAGATATTTTTAGTGAATTTCTGTAAATTTCATACAATAAATTCTGATCACATTTAAATCCCCTCCCTCATCTACACCCCATACTCCCCACTCCCAATTTCATATACTCTGTAATATATGAATAT
>NW_008343597.1:2497152-2516229 GCF_000622305.1 Nannospalax galili | reverse complement strand
ATAGATAGATAGATAGATAGATAGATAGATAGATAGATAGATAGATGATAGATAGATGATAGACAGATAGATAGATGATAGACAGATGATAGAAGATAGATAGATAGATAGATAGATAGATAGATAGATAGATAGATAGATATTCCTGCAAGTTGAAACGTGTCCCCAAATGCCCTTTGATAAAAGTCCATCCACATGAGCCTGGTCAACTTACCGAGGGTATAAGCCTTAAACAAGACTGACAAGACTGACTCCCCCGCCCCCCACCACCCAACAGCCACTGGTCCCCAGTTGTTCCTCAGGTAAAGTTTGGATTTCCTGCCTACCTCCCCATGTCCATGATGGAATTTTGTCTGTCTTGAGCTTACATGGGACTTCATGCTGTCACCAGTGTTTCAAGTTCATATGGGTAACTGCCAAGCTTACTGGAAAACTCTGTTTCCTTGTGGTCATCGAGCACCTCTAGCTCTTACAGTCTTTCTGTACCCCGTCCCCTTCTGCAATGCTCCCTGAGCCTTGGGAGTCAGAAGTTTGGTAGAGGTACCATATTCAGGGATAAGCACTCTGCAACCTCTTATTCTCTGTACCTTGGTCAGTTGTGGGTCTCTGTGTTAATCACTGTCCACTGCATAAACAGGTGAGAGATGAATAATGTATTAATCTATGAGTATAGCAATAAACCATTAGGAGTCAGTTTAGTACTACATCTACTTAGCAGAATAATAATACTAGTATCTCCCCTATGGCCTGTGACCTGTTTAGTCACAGGTTCCTAAGCTTGATGTCTTTGTCAGTGATGAGCTCCATTTATGAAGCAGACCATAAATCAAGTTAGAAAGTGGTTGGTTACACCCATAATACTGCATCTATCTCATTGGTTATTATGGGTTTTTTATATTATTTATGTCATTTTTACTTAACTTTGGTAGGCCATATATATCTAGAAATATATTCATTTCTTTTAGATTTTCATTATGGATTTTTAAAATATGTCCTCTGGTTTTCTGAATTTCCTCAGGGTCTTTTGCAATTTTTCCTTTTTCATCTCTGAGTTTATTAATTTGGGTCCTCTTTCTTTCCTTTGTTTAATTTAGCTAAAGACTTGTTAATCTTATTAATCTTTGAAAAGATTTGCATCTTTGCATCATTTTCTTCATTTACATTTAATTAATTTCCATCTTACTCTTATTTATCTTTTTCCATCTACTCTTTTTACATGTTCTTTCGTTCTTGGTTTTCCAAGATCCTCGGGAACATTATTAATTTATCAATGTGTGATCTTTCTCTTTTTCTGATGTATATTTCCTCTTAGGACTGCCTTCATTCTTTCCCAGTAGATGTTGTTATGTTATATCTTCATTTTCCTTTAATTCTAGGAGTTTTACATTTTCCCTCTTGATTTCTCCCTTGATACAGTTTTCACTCAGTAGTGTGTTGTCTACCTTCTATACATTTGAGCACCTCCCCATTTTCATTGTTGTTGATATCCAGCTTTTTCTACTTTGTAGGCAGATAGAACACAGGATGATACTCCAATTACCCTAAATTCGTGGAGACTTGCTTTGTATCTTAATCTATCAATTTGGGGGAACGTTCCATGAGCTGCTGAAAAGAAGGTGTATTCTTTGGTGTTTGAGGGAAATATCCTGTAAAATTCTGTAAGTCCATTTGATTTACGGTGTCAACGAACTCTTTATTTAGTTTTTATCTGGTTGACTTGTCTATTGGCAACAGTGTGGTTTGAAGTCACCAACTATCACTGTGTTGGTGTCAGTGTGTGGTTTTAGATCTAATCGAGTTTTTCATGAAGTTAGATGCCCTTGTATGTGGTACATACATGTTTAGGATTATTGTATCTTCTTGGTGCATTCTTCCTTTAATGAGTAAGCAGTGACCTTCCCTACCTCTTCTGACTGGCTTTAGTTGGCAGTCTATTTTGTCTGATAGAATAGCTATGCCAGCCTGTTTCTTAATTCTGTTTGCATTAAGTATTTTTCCATTCTTTTACCCTAAAGTGGTGTTGATTATTGTTGATGAGGTGTGTTTCTTGGATGTAGCAAATTGATGGATCCTGTTTTCTAATCCAATCAGTTAGTCTTTGTCTTTTTACTGGGGAGTTGAGACCAATAATATTGACAGTTATTACTGACCAATATTTATTAATTCCTGTTATATTGGTGTTGTAGTACTGTTTTCTTGAGCCTATTATGGTTAACTGTTCTGGGATAATTTGTTTATTCTTTGTGCCTTCTGGAGACTGTTTAATCCTCCTTTCAGACTGAAGTATTCCACTGCATATTTTCCAGAGAGCTAGTAGAGCTAGTTTCATGCACATGAATTCCTTAAATCTTTTTTTATCATGGAAAGTTTTTCTTTCTCCCTCAATCACAACTGATAGTTCTACTGTGTAGAGAAGCCTAGGCTGGAATCTGTGTTCTTTCATTACTTGTAGGACTTGGGTCCAAGTCCTTTTGGCTTTCATGGTCTCCATTGAAAAGGCAGATGTTATTCTGGTGGGGCTGCCTTTGTATGTGATTTGGTCTTTCACACAGCTTTCCATATCCTTTCTTTGCTCTGTACATTTAGTGTTTTGACTTTTATTTGGCATTAGGAGTTTTTTGGTTTTGTTTTTTTTCTGATTCTACTTTGTGTTCTGTATGCCATACCTTGATAGGTATCTCTTTCTCTAGATTTGGGAAATTTTCTTCTATGATTTTATTAAAAATATTTTCTGTGCCTTTGATCTGAGCTACCTCTCCTTCTGTATCCATGATTCACAGGTTTGGTCTTTCGGCAGTGTCCCAGTGCTCTTCCATATTCCATTCCTGGAGTATTTGAGATGTGATGTTTTCTTTGAGTGGTTCTTGTCCCCAACCTTGTGTTCAAAGTCCCTTTTCCTCTGTTCCGCCTTCTTCCTCTGTAAGCTTCTGTTTAAATTCCTGAGCTTTTCCTTTCAAATTTTACTTCAGTTTGGCTTTTCTTCAGAGATTCTCCTCATCGAAGTCTAATTTTTGAATAGTTTCAATTATTTTATCTAACTGTGTTCTCGTAGTCTTTGTTCAGTGTGTTATTCAAATTATCTTTGAGTTCCGTGAACATTCTATACCTTCTACTTTGAAATCCTTATTTTGTACATTATCTAGGTTGTCATTCTCAAGAAATATTATGTGGGGTGCTAACTTCTGGAGGAGACATATTATCTTGGCTATTCACATTGTTTGCGGGGTTTTTTGTTGTTGAGACCTAGACATCTGGGCTTGTGTCAGTGGTGTTATTTCTTAATATAAGTAGTTTATCTCATAGTTTTTAAATGTTTGTAGTGTTGTTTGTTGTTTCCCCAACTCCTCAGCTTATGGCAAAGTTGAGCAATGCTTGGTATTCAGTTTTGGAACCACTTTATGTTGGTGTGTAAATTGGGTGTAAGAAGTGGTCTCAGTTGAGCTGGAGAGAGGTACAACTTTTGAGGTGAAGTTCCATGATTGACTCCTCATGGTCCTGGAAAAGAAAAGTGGTCTGGACTTCACTGCAGGTCTGAGAGAGCTCGCAGGTCAAGTCTGGGTCTTGAATTTTTTTTTTAATCACAAGTCATACAGAACATGTGCATAGTTTGGGGGGTTAGGGAGTTGTTTTGGGGTTTGGTTTGGTTTTTTGAAACAGGGTCCCCCTGTAACCCCAAATGACCTGAAACTCACTATGTACACCAGGCTGGCCTTTATCTCATAGCTTCATTTGCCTCTGCCTCCTGGTTGCTGGAATTAAAGGTGTGCAGTACCACACCCAGTGTATTAGTTACTTTTCTATGGCTGTGATAGTAATACTGACCAGAGCAACTTATAAAAGGAAGAATTTATTTAGCTTATGGTTCCAACAGAGCAAAAGTCCATCATGACAGGGAGGCATGGAGGCAGAGGTGACTGGAGGAGTGGAAGCTAAGCTCTCACATCTTCCAGCAGCCACAGGAAGCAAGAGAGCTCCTTGAGATCTGGCAAGGCTTAAGAACTCTCAGCCCACCCCCAGTGACACGTTTCCTCCAACATGGCCACACCTTCTAAGACCTCCCAAAACAGCAGCACCAACTGGGGACAAAATGTTGAAATACTTGGAGCCTATGGGGGACATTCTCATTCAAACCACCACACCCAGGAAATTTGTAAAGTTCTTTAAAGATGACAATTCACCGTATAATAAAGCATCAGTTTCACTTAACGATGTTCACAACACAAATCTAGGTGTGGTTATCTGAAGTAGAATGCGAACCATTTCCTTGCCCTTTTCTCCCTAGGCTTTCTGTTAGTTACAAGCAGCCAGAGATGGAGAATCAGCATGAGTAATTTGAACAAAAGCTATAAATTATACAATTGGTAGGACTGGTGGGACATCTGCACAGAGCTGTTTTCCTTGCCTAAATTTATTGAGGACCAGCTAGACTAACACACAGGGGGAAAACCTGGATGATGACAAGCACTGAACTGGGATTCACCTGGATATAATGAAGCCCATGAGGACACTTTCAGCCTACAAGGACAAACTTCCTTCAATACTGTTTATCAGATGACCTTGAGGAGAAGCAGAGTTATTTGCCATCATCATTCTATATGTGTACATGGTCCAAGACAAAGAGAATTTGTAAGAGGAGGCATGGTGAGAGATGGAATCATCAATAGGAGAGTTGACAGGCTGAGCATGTAGCTAAGTGGAAGACTGTTTTCTTATCAAGCACAAAGAAAGAAAGAGAGAAAGAGAGAGAGAAAGAGAGAAAGAAAGAAAGAAAGAAAGAAAGAAGAAAGAAAGAAAGAAAGAAAGAAAGAAAGAAAGAGGAAGGAGAGAGAGAGAGAGAGAGAGAGAGAGAGAGAGATAGTTTCTTTCATGCTCAGTCATAATCCAGAGCAAGACAAGGGAGCAAATTGTGGGAAATCTCCAGATAAGTTGACGCACTACAAATCTACCTCAGTATCCACTTGTCAACTTGGCATCTACATGAACCTCCCTCAGCTGAATAAGCAAACTTCGGGCTTACATCATGGCTCTCCCCCAAAAAGGATACAAAGTCCATATGGTGTTCAGTCCTCTTCTGGTCAAGTCACATTTTCCCTGTGATATTCTACAGTTCAACTACTGAAACAGTAAGATGCATGATTAACTTTCAGTTTCACATTTTATTTTAATACATGTAAGCAAATGGAAAGATAGTAAAACATAGTTAATATATGTATAAATATACTCTCATTGAATTTAGAAATAGTTTCATGGTTATTATAGCCTTTGTTTCTACGTATCGTCACAAGCTAACAGCCAGTTTTTACAAGTAGCTTTTCCATTCAACACTCCACAATCTCTTAGCCTGAAGCCCATGCCTCCACTTACTTGTGCATGGAATTTTCTATATAACAGAGTCCTTCACAAGAAGGAATGCTATATAGAACGCCATAAAGTTGATGAGAAATTCCATCAGTCTACTACCAAGGCTTAATCAAAAGCATGACAGATGTGGAAGGAAAACCCAGATTTCAGTGTCTATTTAAGTGCAATCTTTCCCAAGTCATTCTCTTCTTCCTTGCCTAAAAACATACTTATTGGGGCTGGAGAGATGGCTCAGCCATCTGCTGACTGCTCTTGCAGAGGACCCGGGTTCGATTCCCAGCACCCACATGGTGGCTGCAAACCGTCCTTAACTCCAGCTCCAGGGGACTCCAAAGCCCTCTTCTGACCGCCGAGGCATTGCACAACACGGGTGCACTCACATACATGCAGGCAATATACTCATACACATAAAATAAAAATAATAAATAATATATTTTAAAATAAAATTTTAAAAAACATACTTATCAATAGCACAGAAAGTTGATATAATGTGTTCTGGGAAATGTCATTAAAAGACATGATTATAAGCCATGAAAGTCACTAAAGAGAAGTTTTTTTTATCATTTTTCTGTATATGAATGCTTTGTCTGCATGTATATAAGGGCACCATGTTAGTATAGTGCCTGTGGAGGCCAGAAAAGGGTGTTGGATTCTCTGGAATAGGAGTTAAAGATGTCTGTGAGCCACTATGTGGGTGCTAAGGGCGGAACCCAAGTCCTCTGCAAGATCCACAAGTGTTCTTCACCACTGAGCCACCTCTCCAGTCCAGGAAAAAGCTGTTTGTTTGTTTTTGTTTTTGTTTTTCCTATGTAGAAACCTTCATTTAGTTTAAACTAGAAGCACAGGGGCTCTGGGTGGCTTGTGGCCGCTGGGCAGGCTGTCTTCAGGCTCCAACTCTGGGTCTTCATGCACTATCACACACTCGGCACTCAGCAGAAAACAAAACTTTCAAACTGCCTTCCTAGAAACACAACATATCTTTGTTTTAGTTTTTTTAATTCACTATTAATAAGGTAAAAATTGTATGAGGGCCCATGTTCAATCCCCAGTACCACAAAAAGGAAAACTGGAAAACTGTATTTACAGTGCATATTTCTGGGAAAACACTCAAATACACAATGTATAAAAAGCTCTTACAAACGAATAAAAATTAAAAACCAAAGAAATAAAGCTACCTCAGAAATATGTTTATCTGACAGCCGATAAGCCAACGGAGGAATTCAGGATCATTACTCATTAGAGAAATGTAAACAAACCCGCTGAGAATTTCCTCTCCACATCTGCTCAGCACCCTGCATGTGTTACTGAAGTCAGGAGGAAATGATCCCAGGAGGTTAAGGGAAGATAATGACTTCTTCCAGTAAAAGAGAAGAAAAGCTGGTGTTTCAATAAAGGTTCACAATAACTGGTTTCAACTGGATCTCAAGGGGAGACTCGAGAAAAATATTCCAAACAGGTAGAAATTGCCTAAGGACCAACAGATTGAGCAGTTCACGTGCTGAATGTCTTAGCAAGTCTCTTCTGCAATCCTGTGCTAGGGGGAGCAAGAGGAAAGATCATTCCCCAAACGCGCAGAGCATGTTTCCCTATCAGGACCTGTGACCCTTGTCTTGTAACTTCACTCGACTGTCACCATACTTTAAAAATCTTTTCCTTCTTTGGAACTCAGGCTGTAGGATTCTCCACGTGGAAAGAGGAAGAAGTCCGCTGAAGCATTGCCACCTGGTGTCCGTCTGAAATATTTCGTTTCCTGTACGCAAGCTTCTTTGCTTCCCTCTAGTGCTCATGGGTTGAACTTTTCTCTTTTCTTTTTTTTTTTTTTTAGCTTTCTGAGACAGGGTTTCCCTGTAGCCCCAGCTGTCCTGGAACTCACTATGTAGACCAGGCTGGCCTTGAACTCACAGAGATCCGCCTGCCTCTGCCTCCCGAGTGGTTGAACTATTTTGAAGCCTAGTGGCCTTGGGAGCTGAAGCCAGCTTTTCATAGCAAGTCATCGCCCCACAGAGGGTTGAGAAGGGAGGGTGGTCTGTTGCCCTGTCACGTGGGAGGTGACCTGTTTGATATCTAAATGAACAGCACAGCGCGTGGGGCGAATTGCAGTAGAGAATACTGGTGTGTTGTGGAAATAAAGCTTAGCATTGTAACACAAGGTGGGGGAGATTTTCTTTGATTTGATTTTGTTTGAGTTTTTGGTTTGTCTCTCTCTGGTGTGTGTCGGGGGGGTGTTTCTAACTTAATCTATGTCTATTTTTCTTCCCTTTGTGTACTAGAAATATCCTGAGAAATGGAAGCAAGAGTAACTGAAAAATTAGGGAACATTACATAATAAATCCTTTACATGTGATAGCATATCTCCCAATAAGTCAATATAACACTGATTCAGCAGATGGACAAGCACTGGAGAACGGCTGGGTACGCGGACAACACAGTGGACAGTAACAGGGATGACAGAGTATATGGGCTTCAGTGGGGTGGGGGGCTATGGGAGGGTACCATTTGGGAAGTGGGTATATAGATGAACAGGATTGTTTGGGATGTTCTGTATGATATGCACAAAAAAAATCAACACACTGAATTCTTATGAGCAGCAAGAAATGAGCCACACCATGGACATCTGTCATAATCCAAGAAGTCTGATGTCTAAATTGCAAAATGTACCTCAAAGGAATATTGTGGGGTGAATGAACCTGCCACCAAACCTGACAACCTAAGTTTGATCTCTGGGACTTACGTGGTAGTAGGATCTACTCCCATGAGTCTTTTTCTGACTTCCACACATAAGGATGACATGCACACACCCACACACATACACATATATACACACAATAAATATAATTTTAAAAGAATAATATTGTAGTCCTTATCTTGTCAGTAGACTCCACTGAGGTTTGAGACCGTGTCCTTGAACTCCTGGTGTTTCATACTGCAAGTGGATTTAGTGGAGTGCCTAGGATAGGAAAGGATTTTCTACTAGATGGCTTACAATTGGGTTCTCCTTTAATTCTTATTAGAATTCTTCCAGGTTGCCAGCACCTTCCTTTAGGGAAAATTGATATTTTAACGCAGTTTGTTCCTCTAAAACTCTTGTGGAGTTTAATCTCCATTGTGAGATATGAAGACAGTAGAAACTTGGTCTGACTCTTATGTTTACAGGTGGAGCTTTGGGGAGGTGATTAGAATTAGATACAGTCATTGGTGTAGAGCCATTGGTGACTTTATAAGAAGGAAATTAGCCAAAATATTACACAGATTCATATTGTCTAACTTGCCTCGTGTACTAGCCTGTACTATAAAGAAAATAGTTTCTTTTCTTTATAACTATCCAGTCTATGGAATTCTGTCATTAAAAAATAGAAAACGGGCTGGAGAGATGGCTCCACAGTCAAGAGCACTGACTGCTCTTGCAGAGGACTCAGGTTCAATTCCCAGCACCTACATGGTGGCTATGAACCGTCCTTAACTCCAGTTCCAGGGGACTCTGAAGCCCTCTTCTGATCTCTGTGGCATGGGTGCACTCATATACATGTAGGCAATACACTCATACACATAAACTAAAAATAATAAAATTAAAAAATAGAAACAAGCTAATTCAGGGAGGCATTGCAACAAAGTGCTTCAGGCCGTAGTTTTAAGCTGGGTTCTTAGATCTATGACTCAGTAACTGGGTTATCTTTGGAAGATTGCTTAAGAAGTTTATGATGTTAGCATCCTAATCCCATTAGTTTTAGTGTTAGTATAGAATGTGTGGTGGTTAGTGTTCCTGCCAGTTAGAATCACCCTTTAATGTTCAAGAAAAATACTATAAAGTTTTAAAATAATATTGGATTACCTACCAATTGATCAGAATAGACCCAAGCGCCTGTTTTTTTTTAATTTTGTGTGTGTGTGTTATTAAACAAAATTATTAAGAATTTCATACATGCATATAATGTGTTTTGGTCAAATCCACACCCACTCCCTCCCCTCCAGCTCCTCCCATATCGCCCCATCACTTTTTTCTGCCAAATTCGGGTACTCTTTTTTGCGGGGGTGTGGGGGACCTTTTGCTACTCTAACATTCCCTCCTCTGAAGAGGTAGCCCTAAAACCTTTTAGGGGTTAGATAAGAGCTCCCAAATACTTCTGACATTTTTTGCCTTTGGAACAGAGTATGTTGTTAAGAGGCCCAAGGACATTGTGAGTTTTAGCCTAGAAACCGGCTACTTTTGGGGGGATCATTTTACCCAAACTGCCTAGCCAATTCCTACCTCCTATTTTATCACACCTGAAGAGGTTACCCAAATTGCCAATAGGGAATCGGGATGCAGACCACTCTGGCTTCTTCTATGCTGAACAGGGACGCAGGGTGCGGCAACTGGGGTATCCCTTCAGTGGGTCTATCTTAAAAGACTACCAAATTGAGTAACTTTCATCTGTAGGGAGAAAAGAAAGTCCTTGACTGATGAATAGGAGATGTGAAGGAGAAGTAAAGGCAAGAATAATTAGCATTATAAGTTCTAGACAAGGAACCAGAAAAAAAAGTTAGAATAGGGCAAATTTCAAATGCTCATATCAGAGTCCATTGGAATTTCTTGATAAGAGCTTCCAAAAGCATCTCTCTATTGGGTTCCTCCTCATTTTTCTTTTGTCTGCCAAGGCTGGACTCTCGAGTAATGAATTCAAGGTTTGTTTTCAGGCACTTTGACAGCTGTTGGAGTGGCTAAAATCAGTGTCAGTTCCATCTCAAAGGCTTCTAGACAGGGAGAGAAAACAAATTTATCCATCATTTTAGAACAATAGTGGGTTGTCTCCCTTAGCTATAGGTGGGCACTACAGTATTGCAGACCAAGATTTGAAGTCTTACATCTGAGCAGCACTTTCTGATTAGGAACAAAATCATCAATGAGAAATAATTTGTCTGAATAACATTTTATATGGACTTAAGCCTAATGTCTGGTAAGTGTAATCCCTTGAATTCCAAGAGCCTGTTTTAAAGACTGAAGTCAAAGGAAAGAAGAACAAATAACAATCCTTAATACTAAAAGGTTTAAAGCTACTTATGGGTTAAAGGATTCTAGCACAAAGACTCACACAAATATTTACTTTTTTCAAAATCCACTGAAGGGGTCTAGAGAGATGGCTCAGCAGGTAAGAGCACTTTCTGCTTTTGCAGAGGACCCACATGGCAGATAACAACCATCCCTAACTCGAGTTTGAGGGAATCCTGCACCCTCTTCTGCCCTCCAAGGGCACCAAGCACACATGTGGTATACTTAAATGCATGCAGACAAACCATTCATACACACAAAATGAAAACAAAATAAATCTTTTTAAAACTCCATTTAGAAGATAATAATGAAGACATTTGTCCAGAAGACTGGTTAACTCTGTTATCTGAATATGGGTAGAATTGGTGGTGTGTACAGCACAGAACTGAGCAAATGGAGGCCAGGATCATCACAAAAATGTTATCTTTATGAAAGTTATATGTAATCAAGGAAATAAACACCAAAAATTTCAGGAAGTTCGGGTGCTCAAACTTATCTGAAATTAAAAATACTGTGTTAATTTCATCATTTATAGTTACATCTCATTTTCTGGAGGAACTGGGGTTAGTTGTGTGGTCTAAGCTCAGTGCCACAAAGCAGATGCTTTTTTGCTGTCTTATGACACATCTGCTCCATGTTGCTGTTGGTTGAGCCTGAGTCCCCTGGGGCTTGTCTAACTAGCTATTACACCACACAATAACTCACCTGCGTGTCTGGAGACTTGATGGGGATGCCTGAAGGCTGAGCTCAGTTAGAACATC
Source organism: Nannospalax galili (assembly GCF_000622305.1). Classification (NCBI taxonomy): domain Eukaryota; kingdom Metazoa; phylum Chordata; class Mammalia; order Rodentia; family Spalacidae; genus Nannospalax; species Nannospalax galili. The sequence goes on along the minus strand of NW_008343597.1, from coordinate 2,505,081 downwards.
CCTCCCTCCATGTGTTCCCAGAGTCTACTCCTTCCCACATGTCTCTGTTTGCGGTCTCTCTGTCAAAAAAGTGTCATGTCTTATCTAACAGCTTGGGGATTCTGAAAGCACCAATGAGGAGCTTCAAGCCATTTTAATGTCTGGGTTCAGCATTGCCATGATATTTCTCTGGGTGCATTCTGTCTGTTTAAGTGGATCACAGAGGTAGCCCAAAATATGGAACGAGCTCTTCAAAGAAACTTCTTTTTGCATATGGAGACTATTGCAGAGTTCCAGAACTGGTCAAATGCAGAGGATAGGTGTCTGTGAGACAGTTAACACTAAGTGACACATCTTCAATGCAACCTCTGTACATAGGATGAATGATTCTCTAACTCTCACCAGAGAAGTTTCCTTATGCAGCAGATGGTGATTAACACAAAAACCTACAATTGGCCGATGTGCAGAGAACAAGAGGCTACAGAGTGCTTATCCCTAAATAGGACGGCTATCTCAAAATGCTGTCTCCAAAGGCTCGGGGATCATTGTGGAAGAGGGGGCAGAATGACTGTAAGAGACAGGAGAAACACAAGGAAACAGAGTCTTCCAGACAGCTTGGCAGTCACCCACATGGACTCACAGCAATGGTGCCAGCATGTACAAGTCCTGTTCAGGCTCAAACTAGACAAAATCCCAGCATAGACACTTGGAGGTAGGTAAGAAATCCCAAGCCAACCTAAGGAACTTTTGGCAACTGATGGCTGCTGGTAGAGGGAAAGACAATGTCCTACAGAGTTGGGACTCTTGGTGGACCCAATGGATAGGCTGACACACTGAAGGACATTTGGGGACATAAGTCAGACTCTATAGGCCATATTTCAATAGATAGGTAGATCAGTGCATTAAGTTAGGCAGGGGGCAGTGGAGAGAGTTGCAGATGGGGGGGACCTAAACACCCTCAAAGTATATTGTATGAAAATCACAAAAAAAATCAATTAAAAATAAAATTTAAAAAGCATAAGTTGCTTTTAACAAAACTTTTAAATAAAATGTAACTAAGAAATATTATAGCAAAAATAAGTACATTTAAATGAATCAACGTAGAAAACATGCACACTCCATAGTTACCAATGGCCTGTCAAGCCTGACCCTCACACGTTGCTCACACCCCCATCTTGATCTCCAACCCTGCATTCCCTGATTTCCGTCGTTGGGCACCTTCTTTGGATGATTGCAGGGACCTCTCTGCTTCTAGTCTCAGCACCTTGAATCTAATTCTACATGGATCCAAAGTTACTATGAAACTTGCATCTGATCGGATCATCACCTGCTTGTCTTTGGGTGACAAGGAACCCTCCTAAGTTGTAAAGCACAAACACTTTAGTGAACCATACAAGGCCATTTATTGTTTTAGCAAGATTACCTTCCATTCTCATTTTCCATTATTTCCTACCACATTTCTGACACTTCACTAATGGGAGATGAAATGTTGATGTTTCTACCAGTAATATATTTACCTGTCAGCATTTTAAAGATATTGCATATTATACTGGGTTGAATGTTGAGTCCCTATTATGGTTTTAATATGAAGTGTCATGTACAAGCTCATGTTTTGGATGTCCAGTCCCCAGCTGATGGTGCTATTTTTGAAGGCTCTGGAGCTTTAAAAAGCAGAGCTTGAATTGAGGTCACTAGGAGTGAGCCTTGCAGGCTCTACCCACCCTCGGTTCCAGCCTGCTTCCTCTGCTTCTGGCTCTGTGCCATGTGAGCACTTTGCTGCTGCACACTGCCACTGCTGTGAGCTCTGTTATGCTTTTCCTGCTACAACTGTACCTTTTCTACATTTCTTGAAATACTTGTGGCCTGATTAGTTCCATCAGTACATGTACAGACACATGCTACATGGCAGAGTGTGATTCGTGACTACAGAAATCCCAGAATCAATCATCCAGATTTTTCTGATGTCCTTAATTTAAATTATAGAATCCATTTTCAAAAGGCAAGATAGTCATTCCTGAACAGTATCGGTATCATTAAACTCACCAAGCAACTGTAAAAGAATTGATTATCAAACCAGCCATTTGTGTGTTATCTGCCACCCAAGAATTTCCTCTGAAGTAGACAAGTAAAACTGTCTAACTGACTGTCCCAAATTGTAGATACTCCTTTTTCTTTTCAACACACACACACACACACACACACACACACACACACACACACACACTGTCAGTCAGTGTAGTACACTCAGCAACTCTTGCTGAAGAAGGTCGAGGGTGGTACTTACTGAGTTCATCTCACAAACACAATGTCACCTGAGTTCAAGACTCCCCACTTGCTTTCAGAGCATTTAGCAAAGTAGACGAGTACTGGGAAGCCGCAAAGCAACTTCTCATAAGAGTTAAAAAACAGACAGTAAGAACGCAGAGGGAGGAAATGAGAAGAAAGGAAAAGACAAACTGCTATAGACTGGGAAACAAGGATCTAGTGCAATTTTATACAGTGTGTCTCTTGTCTTTCTGAACAGGAAGCAAATGGATAAGAGGTGACATAAAGTCCTCTTTTCCTGCACAAACAGGAAGGAGAGAGCTTCATTTCATACTGCAATTCCTCAAGTGCTTCAGACAACATACCATGATATAAGCTGAGGCGTGGGGGAAGTCCTTTCCTCTTGACAAGGTTAGTGAAATGAAGATACAAGATACAGCTCTAGGCACATGACAGCCACCCAGACTACAGATGTGGGAACCTGCTTCTGCCCCGTGGCATAGTGCCAGTTATATATCTGACACAGGATTAATATCCAGAATATAAAAAGAATTCTAAAAAGGAATCAAGAAAACAAATGACCCAATAAAAAGATGTGCTATAGAGAGTTCTCAGAAGAAGAAATAAAAATGGCTAAGAAACATCTAAAAACTGATCAATATCCTTAGTAATTATGGAAAGGCAAAACAAAACCATTTTAAGATTTCATCTTATACCTGTCAGACTGACTAAGATGAAGAGAGTATGTGAATCGCCAAATGCTACATAACAAGAAACACAGTGCCAGACGAGAGAAACCTCCCTTCAAGTTGTTGGTCAGGGTAACCCCAAGAGACTCCCAAAATTACTCCAGCTATTGCCACAACTCTTGCTTACCTTCCAGAACTCGAAGGTAAGACCCTATTGCTGAAGACAGGATATACTTCAGACATAGGACTTGGAGCAATGGAGCTGGAACTGACCTGGAAGCCTCCCTGAAGACTACTCTCATATTGTATTGGATACTATGCAAGCTGCTGAGGGAGAAAAATCAATCAGTGTTCCAACCCAAACTTTAAAGCCTAATAATCACAACAATGACTGGCACAGCAAACTATATCAGTACAGCAATGGTGCTTTTATCTAGGGGCAATCAACAGTTATCTAATTGGACTTAAAGCCCACTTAATGAGAGGGAACTCATGTGTGGCATTGTAAACATAATAAAATACACATGACTGGAGATGTCATAGATCCTAGAGAAAACCCTACATCTACCATATTCCTAGACAAACCTAATCTCTTATTATATACTGAATATCGATTGTTGTATTTATAGACAAGTATCCCAGTCACCACTCATCAAAGAAGTTTCTTTTGCAACAGAGTCTAGTAGAGTTCCACAACTGGTCACACACAGAGAATCAAAGGCTGCAGCATGTGTGTCCCTGGATAGGACTCTATATTAAATCTCATCTACCTGGGGCTCTAGGACCATTGCAGAAGCAGGGATAGAAAGATTATAAGAGCCAGGGGTGATACATAACCATAAGGAAACAGAGTCTTTCAGGCTCCTGGGACCTTGCTCATATGAACTTACAGTAATGGTGACAGCATGTTCAAGACCCACAAAAACTCAATCAGACAAAACCCATGATTTGAAATGGGTGGGAGGCCTCAACCTTAGCTGAGGAATTATTGGGAGCTGATCTCTGCTGGGTGAGGGAGACTTGATATTCTTTAAGGCAGTGATGCTAGATAGGCTGAACAGGCTCCAGTGGATGAACTCACCCTGAGAGACAACTGGGTACACAAGCTTGACTCAGTAGGCTTTAACATATAAGATAGAATGCATGAAATCCTGTGGGCAGGCTATGGGGGTATAGATAAGGGAAGTCCAAATATGATTAAAATGTATTGTATGAAATCCACAAAAATGTAATAAAAATACTGGGGGGAAAAGTATCTTTGGGCTGGAAAGATAGCTCAGCATTAAGAACACTTGCTGTTCTTCCAAAGGACCCAGGTCTGATTCCCAGCACCCACATGGTGGCTAATAACCGTCTATAACTTCAGTTCCAGAAGATTCGACACCCTCTTCTTGCCACTCTGAGCATTGTAAGACATAGGTGCATTTATTAGTCAGGCAAAACATTCATACACATAAAAATAATAAAATATCTCAATAAAAAGTACCTTTGAGATTATGTTACTGATGTGTTTCCTAATGTTAAACTTTACATTTCTTTTGTATTCTATCATCTATTAACTGATAGAGTATAGGTTGACAAACAGAAACATTACAAAATGAATAGAATTCTGCTACATAAAATTTTTGATAAATATAAACTCATATATCAGACAACTGATACAAGAAAATAAGGGTTTTTTTCCTGTTATGAACACATTAAAATTCTTTGAAGGGCATAACTTTAGTAAATTTATTTGAAGTTAGTATAAAATTTTAGTTTTCATTTTAACCTACAGGTCTGCATCTGTTTCAAAAAATTATAAACGGATTTGCTATGTATTTCCCATTTTGGATCATTTTTCTCTTAAACTAGTGAACTAATTGCTGTTATAATTTTTTAAGGTAAGTTGTTTTGGCTTACATTTCCAGAAGAATAGATTTCCATAATAATGGGGAAGGCATGGGCAGTAGGATCAGGAAACTGAGAGGTCATATCTCAACGGAACCCAGGAAGTAGTCACACTGAGAACGGAAAATGGGCAGCCGGGTGTGGTGGCGCACGCTTTTAATCCCAGCACTTGGGAGGCAGAGGCAGGCTGATCTCTGTGAGTTCAAGGCCAGTCTGGTCTACATAGTTCCAGGTCAGCTGGGGCTACAGGGAGACCCTGTCTCAAAAAGACGAAAAAAAAAAAAAAAGGCTATAAACTCTTAAAGCCCACCCCTACCATTGCGCTTCCTTCATGTTCTTAAAGTCCCATAACCTCCCCCAAAGAGTACCAACAACTGGGGATCAACTATTCAAACGCATGAGCCTATGGGGGACATTTCTCATTCAAACCACAATTCATTAAAACCATTAATTCATTAAAGGGGTCTTTGCTTAATAGGATTGCAATAAACATGTAAGTTCGGGTCCTGTTCAATGTATTTCATTTCCTCGGTATATTTGCTCAATGACCTGGTTGTTAGGTCACTTTTCTTTCCTACCATAGTACTGACTCCATGCACTTTGCTTAAGTTACAACATCTTTTCTCTTTTATTGAGACTTTTCTCTGCTTAATTTTACCTCCTTCCTCTTCTTCCTTTCATAGACTTTCAACACTTGGTTGCATAAACCATTCCAAAATAAAAGATAGACCATATCCTAAACATTGGAAAACAGAGGTGAATTCTAAGCAGATTTGTGAGTAACACTGGTATGATCAAAGACATGTCTGCATATTTAGGAAAGGTTATTTCATTCCTTACAGTGGCTGCAAAATATTACTGACTTTTGAAGAAAAAACATCACTGTCTTTAGAATCTACTTTGAGGTGGTTTTTTTTTTTCTCAAATTTAATCAGAGTCAGGCCTGATGTTTTATGGTTCTATCACTAATAATTTTATTCCCTATTTATTATTTCCTTAATCAAATATCGTAGTGACATTTGTTAAATAGTATGAAGTATGTTGCATCTTTTGACCCTTGAATATTTTCTTCCGAGAAACCACCATCTGCAGAAACAAGGCTTGAGCTGACAACTTGAAGGTGATGCTGCTGTTTCTGGCTTTCCTCCTCCAAAAGAGCTTTGCAGATATTTTGAGATGTTTCCAAGGGCTTCCAACTACTGTTTAAAATCATGTGAGTAGAATTTATTTAATACTTCAGAAAGACGTCATTAATCCTGTTCCCTTTTTCCACCATTCCAGTATGTTCCTTCTGGGCAAAGGTAACTAACATCTTTGGATCTTTACCAAGACTAGATCCACTGCATTTCTTTCTTTCTCCCTGACTCATGAGATGTATGACACATAACAATAGCGTCACTTTATGAAACTAATATAATTTCTAGTTTAAAGGGGGAGGAATTGAAATCTCAACCAGTGGAGAAGCTTTACCTTAAAGAACAGCTAAGAATCTGAAATCAGACAGTGTCAAGTGCTGGTGAAGATATGGATCAACTGGAACTCTCATTCACTGTTGATAGAAATAACCATGGTTAGCATTTCAGAAAACAGTTTGACAGTCCACATGAAGTTAAACACAAACTATAGTATGATCCAGACATTTCTCTCTTTATGTTTAGCAAGAGGAACAAGAAAGATTGTCCGCACAAAGAAGTATATGAATGTCAGTAGACACTACTCATGATCCCTAAAAATAGAATACTCAGGTGTCCTTCCATTGCATAACATTAAGAAAATTGTGGAAATTCATATAACTAAGAAGTATCCAACAATGAAAACTATGAATTATTAACTTACACAAAAACATGAATGGATCTTTGTTATCACTGGGTAACTTAAAGAAATGAGTTCTAAAGATGACATATGAGGCCACGACAATGATTTCTAGCCCACAGCAGAACTGTGAAGATAGGACGCAGATAGGAAGATAGGAAGGAGGGACTGCCTAGGGCCAGTGAGACTCCGAGCACAGAATCATATGCCATGAAATACCAGGAATGTGATGAACCTGTCACTTTGCATCTGAAATGCCGGCCCAAGGGTTGGTGTTGTGGTTGCCAAATGATAGGCTTTTTTCATCTTTAGAGACAATCTCATTATGTGGCTCTGTGCTTAATCTCAGTCCTCCTGACTCAGCCTCCTCAGTTCTGGGATTACAGGTATGTGTCACCATGCCCAAGTTTGATAGGCTTCTGGGAAGTCACTGGAGCCCTAGGGTTCTAACCTACTCTTGGATTGACCCCTTGATGGATTCATAATGTGATGCCATTATTGGGAGATGAGGTCTGGTGTAGAAAGAGTCAATGGGTGTGTGTCCTGGAAAGAGAAAGCTTTTCCATGCTTTTCCCACCCCTCTCTTGACCATCATATGCACCACTCTGCTCTGCTCCAACTCTGCCATATGAACTGAAACATCTGGAATGATGAGCCAAAATAAACCTTTCCTCCCTTAAGCTACTTACAATAATGATAAATCCAACACGTTATAGAAACGAAGTGGTCCTGATATCAAGAAAGATACAGAAGTTTCCCTGTGTGATACTGAGTGCTGACACAGTTGTCATTGTTCCTCTGGCTTTTTATATTGTGCCACACTTTCCATAGAGTAAATGTCCAAACCCTGAGTGTACAGTCTAATGAATGCTTACTCATCCATATGCCTGTATAATAATTCTCCTCAAATCAAAGTATAGAGGATTGGGGCTGAAGAGCTGGCTCAGTGCTTGCTGCGTCTTTCATTCTTCTTCTCAAAGAATCATCACACCTACAAATAATTGGTATTTTTGAGCAACTAATATGAAAAATGGCATACGTTAGTGGGAACTGGTGTGATGTTTCCCACATGTATACAAAATGCACTGATCAAACCCAAGCACACCTTGTCCATCCTCCCCACTAACATCTGTCCCAATTAAGTACTCATTATTCTGCTATCAGGGCAACATTTTTAGCTTCCACAAAACATAATGGTGTTTGTCTTTCTGTGTCTGACTTATCTTTAACATTAAGATTCCAGTTCCATCAATTTTTCTGCAAATGACAGATTTTAATGTTCTCGCTAATAATA
>NW_008343597.1:2482974-2497099 GCF_000622305.1 Nannospalax galili | reverse complement strand
ATGCCACATTTATTCAATTGATCTGATAATGGGCACCTACTCTGATAATCCGTGTCTATCACCATAAATCAGTTTTTCTTTTTCTTGAATTTAATATGAATATAATCACATAATGCATATTTTGTGCCTCTTATGTTGAACGGTATCTGGTTGCAGAAATATACCATTTGTTGCTTGTCTATTTCTCTGTTCATAGGTATTTGTGTTCACTTAGTTTCAAGGTTATTATGAATAAAAGTATTGTGAATATTTATTACACCATCTTATGTGGGCATGTGGAATTTTTGAACTTTCTTGAAAAGTTTTTAGTATAGAATTGTTGGCTCATAAGGTAAAAATATATTTACATTTTAAGGATACATCATTTTATATGCTCACCAGCAACATACTGGGCATCAGTGTGACTTGTGCGGTGTATTAGGAGTTGATGTGATGTAATTTTAATGAGGATTTTTAATTTTGAGATAATTTTAGACTTGCATAAATGTTAAGGAATAACATGAATACTGTGAGTCCTTCGTTCAATTTAGAGTGGAAACTGTTAGTGTGCTACTTTTATTGCTGTGACAAATACTTGTAAGAAACATTTTAAAGGAGAAAAAGCTTAATCCAGGCTCATAACTTCAGAGGTTACAGTCCAAACTCAACTAGATCCACTGTTTTAGATGGGAGGTGAGGCAGGATATCACAGCATTGGAAGCATGTGATGCAGGCTGCTCATTTAGTGGCAACCAGGAAGCAGAGATGGACAGACAAGGGACCAGGATGAGACACCTCTTAAAGGCATGCCTCCAGTGAGCTACTTCCTCTAACCAGGCCCCACATCCTAACAACCATTCAGTACAAAGTCATTCCGCATGAATTAATCAATCAATTGTTTGACTTTGTGATTGGCTACATGATGGACTCTTTCCAGAGAGGAATGATTCATTACAGAATTTGACTCTGTTGTTTTATTTTCTAAAAGCAAGCATTTGTGACAGAGCTTATTTGGTGAATGAAAGGTCCTTGGCCTTCGCTCACCATCAGAGAGAGAGAGAGAGAGAGAGAGAGAGAGAGAGAGAGAGAGAGGAAACATAAATTCACCTTTAAATTTTTTTTAAGTTCTTTTTCAAATTTTTTAAGACGGGTCTCATTGTGTAGCCTGGCAGGCCTGGAACTCACTATATAGACTAGCCTGGCCTTAAATTCACAGACATTTGTCTGCCTCTGCAGACAAGCTCTGGAATGAAATGGGTGCCACCACTTTTTAAGAATACCATTTCTACTTTGCTGCTTCTCCCTCCAGACCACCTGGACGCCTTGGCGTCTCCTCCACTCTTCATTCTTTCAGAATCTGGGTCCCCTGATGAGTTTCTGTACACTCTGGTCTCCTCTGCATCTTGCTCTGATTCTGTGGAATAGAATCTGCTGGATTAGGGAAGCACTGTATCAAGATAGCACAGTGGCTGAGAAAACGGAGCTTGGAGTTAAAAAAAAAAAAAAAAGGAGAGGTCCTAATCCTCTAGGTCCTTGGGAAAATCATGTAACTTCAAGAAGGCTTGTTTTTCCAGCCACTAAATAAGGACACCACACGCTTTAAAGGGTTTCAGTGATAAATGTGCAGTTATCAGTCATCAGTAATGGGAATTCTCGGTCAGTATGGAGAGGAGCTCCAGGTCTGCCACTTACTGTGACACTAAATAAACTGCCTTTTCTTTCTTTCACCTTCAGTGTCCTTGTTTATAAAACGAGAACGATAGCTTTCTCTACCTCAAGACATTAGTGTTACTTAATTTATAAAGGTAGAGTGTCTTCTTACAAAGCAACCTCTGAAAATGCCCAAGTCAGATTTTACTATTTAAGAAAATGGATAGAGCACAAAAACTTTAAGGCTTGATTTGTTTCTATTTTTGGCCTCCAGAGGGCAATGTTGCATAGCCTAGAAACGTCTCTGTGGCACAAACTTCCTGGAGAGCCTTTTCTCTCAGCTCTCTGAGGAGCTCATTCTGAGGAGCAAAGGCTCCAGAGCACTGGTCATCAAAGAAGCATCCTCTGTAACAGCCTTTAAGCCTTGACCAGAGGGAACGCTCAGTCCTGGATTCGTCAACTTGACACACCTGGGTTGAGGGAGCCTCAACTGGGAATTGCCTCCATAGGACTGGCCTGTGGCCATGTCTATGGGTCATCTTCTTGATTATTGAGTAATGTGGGAGGGCCCAGCCCACTGTGGGTGGTGCCACCCCTGGGCAGGTGGGCCTGTGTTGCATAAGAAAGCAAGCTGAGCTGGGGCCACGGGAGCAAGTCAGTAAGCAGCATTCCTCCATGGCCTGTGCTCCAGCTCCTGCCTCCAAGTTTCTGCCTGAGTTCCTACCTTGGGCTCCCTGATGAACTGTGACCCAGGATATGTAAGCAGAATAATCCCATTCCTCCCCAAGTTGGTAGTGGTCAGCATGTTTTGTCACAGCAATGGAGAAACAAGCTAGAACAGGGAGGTTTTCCCAGAACATTTCCCTCCGCCTCCCCACTGCCGAGCCATGCTCCCAGGGACCATCCTGCTGCTTGGCATGCTCTTCTCACTGAGTAAGTAGTATTTTATCTCCTGTTTTGGACAGAAGGGACAGTTTCCTACGCTGACTCTGCATCTGGGCCACAGACCTTTCCCGGTCTCACTGGTACTGCATTGGTGCTGCAGAAGGAAGTGGAGCCCAGTCAGTGGCCCAGCTTGACCACCGTGTCATTGTCTCTGAAGGAGACTCCTTGGAGCTGAGGTGCAACTATTCATACCTTGTAACATCTTCTCTCTTCTGGTTCATCCAGTATTCCGGAAAGCCAGGGCCTCCAGTTTCTCTTCAAATACACAGCAAGAGACATGCTTGTTAAAGGCATCAAAGGCTTGGAGCCTGAGTTTAGGAGGAGTGACTCCTCCTTCAACCTGAGGAAAGCCCCAGCCCTTTGGAGTGACTTAGCCAGGTACTTCTGTGCTGCATCACAGCGTGTGAGGCTGCTGGGATTGCTGAGCACAAGCCTCCTGAGATGAGGAGGCACAGCATGACTTACTTGTAGCAAGGTCTCTCATGATGAAAATGAGCAACATGGAGGAGCAGAGGCATGGAGAACTGTCTGATTCCTAAAAAGAAAGTTTAGCATAGTTTTTCCATCATTATTGGGTCACATCAGAATGGGCTTAGAACAGGCAGCCTCATGAGGGTGTCCTTCTGCATGGGGATACCACACCCTAGAAGATCAGGGTCACAAGCTAGTGAACCAGTACTGAACGCCTCATCTTTGCCTTAGTCCCTGCCAAGATGCTCCCTACCTCACTAACGCTTGTGTTCCAACTGCTAGTAGCCCCATTCCTTCAGCACCTCTGGTATCTCTTGAGTTTCTTCGATTCTTTTTTACTCTCACACTCACATATAACTCATTAAGTAGTCCAGTTGGCCCTGCATTAAGAAGTGACCCACTATCTAGCCACTACTGTCTCCTTGGTCAAGCTATGAGAGCCTTCTAAAAGGCCTCGTTGCATAGCTTGCTCCAGTCTGTTGCTAACACACAGCCCAGTGAGGTCCTCTAAAATACAGGCACAGACCCTTTGCAATAGTTTTCTGTTTCTTCCAGAGTAAAATCAAAGTCCTTGCAAAATTCCTCTAGTAGAAAGAGCCTGTCCCCTATTACTTATTAAAAAATTGCCCAAAACTGTCAACCCTGAATCATAAGGCAACCAAATACATTGCATAGAAATTGTAGTAAAATAAGGACATTTTCACATAAAGACTGTGAAAATTCATTATTAAAATTGCTCTAATTCTTTCATGTCAAAGCTATGCCATTACCCTCTCTCCTTGCTTCCCTCCTCCCTTGACATTGTTTCCTCCTGTCACAATCCTTTTCCTACTTTCATCACGCACACACACACACACACACACACACACACGCACGCACGCAAGCACGCATGCATGCACCCCTAGATTCCACATCTGAGAGAAAACATGGAGTATTTTTCTTCATGAACTTGGCTTGTTCTTCTTAACATAACTACTTTCAGGGTCAAGGGAGAGGACTGGCAAGAGGCAGGCAAAGGGGTGGGAGAAGGCAGTGGGGGAGGGGAATGAATAGGAACAAACGATAACGACGTATATGGATGAAAATGCCATACTGTAACCCATTCCTTTGCAGGCTAACTATAAATAAGTTAAGTGAATATCATATTTTTTAAAAAAGAAATTCTGAAGCGAGTTCTTCACGCCGGTGGCGAAAGGAGGCCAAAAGAGAATCTGGATCATCAAAAGAATGACAGAAATAGCCAATATGAATGAAACACAGGAAACTGATTTTCTCCTTTTTAAATAACTAAAACTGTAGCTGTTTAATATACACAACTTAATGAATTTGGATATGTGTACACCCTTGGATTCATAATCAAGAAAACAGGTAGTTCTTTGTTGTCATTTTTGCTGCAAAAAATAAAAATTTTAACTGCTCTTTTAAATTTTTAGAATGTAGTGGTGTGTTGTTGATTTCAGGCACTGTGTTGTACAGATTGTTACTCTTGTGTAACTGAAATTTGGTAGCCACTGGATAGTGACCCCCCCCCATTTGTCCCTCTCCATCCCACTCCCTGGAAAACAGCATTCTATTTTGAGTCCATGAATTTGACTGTTTTCAGACACTAATGTCAGTGAAATCATGAATTATTTGTCTATCTGTGACTGGCTTATTTGACTTACTATAATGTCACCTACATCCATCCACCTCACCACAAATAATAGGATGTCAATTTTCAAAGATGAATAACATCTATTGTATCAGTATGCTACAATTTATTCACGTGTCTGTCAATGGAGTCTAGGTTGTTTCTATATCTTGGCTATTTAAAACACCATATTCAGGACAATGAAACATAGAATCCCTATGTTGTACCTTGCTCCACAAAAACTCTAAACACTTATTAAAGTCTTAAACAAAAGACCTGCAACTCTAAAACCACTGAAGAAGATATTACGGGAATGCCTCATTACACTGATCTTGGAAATGACTTGCTGTGTAAAGTAAAACAACAGTAGCAAAACTATGCATGTAAAATTGCATAAAATTAGAAAACCTGTGTGCCACAAGTTTATGCAATGAGATAAATATTTGCAAGCCTATATATAGTAGGAGACTGATGTCTAACATCTACAAGGAGCTCCTATAACATAATAGCAAAAAGAAAATATTATTTTAAATAGCTGAAGGTCCTAGAAAGAAATCTCTCCAAAGAAACCATGCAAACAGCCAACAGGTGAACAAAAATGTGTTCAGTATCACTAATCAGTAGGGAAATGCAAATCAGAACTACAGTGGGATATTGCCTCACACATGGGGAGGCTGCTGCAAACAACAGCAACAACAAGAAAGAAAACATTTAACTGTTCTCTTAAATTTTTAGAATACAGTGGTATGCTGTTGACTCTAGGCACAGTGTTGTACAGATCATTACTCTTGCCTCTTCCTCCTGAGTACAGGGATTAAAGTTGCGCATTACTATGCCCAGCCTTTTCATTTTTAATGTTTTTATTGAGGTTCGTGCATTTTATATAATACGTCTTAATCAAATTTGGACCCCCACCTTCCCTAAGCTCCCCATAGCCCACATCCACCAGATTTCAGGTATTCTGTCATTGTTAAGTCCTATCTAGTCAAGCATTTCTATCCAGTAGTCCCATGATGCAAGTTTATCCACTGCGGTCTAGTCAGCCTATCAAGGTCAACTAGGAAACAAACACTAAATGCCATTATAGATTTATGGATTTAACAGATGGCCACAAAATATTCTACCCAAGTACTGGAGAATACACATTATTTTCAGAAGCCCTTGGAACTTTCTCTAAAACAGGCCACATTTTAGGACATAAACCAGGTCATAAGAAAATGAAGAAAAGTGAAATAATTTCTTATATTCTGTTCTAGGTTGCTTCTCTGTTGCTGTAATAAAACACTGAGCAAAAAGCAACTTGGGGAGGTAAGGGTCTACTTCATCTTATGCTGCTGAAGCACAGTTCATCTCTGCAGGAAGCCCAGGCAGGAACCTGAAAGCTGGAACCAAGGCAACACCACAGAGGAACGCTCTGTACTGGCTTCCTCCTCTGGCCTGTGCTCAGCCCAGGACCACCTGGGAGTAGCACCACGCACAGCGGGTTGGGCCCCCCTGCATTACTCAACAATCAAGAAAACACCACACAGACATGCCACAGGCCAATCAAATAGAAAAACTCCCACAAATTGAGGTTCTTTCTTCCCAGGTGTGTGAAGTTGATAACTGAAGCCAACCATGACATATTCTATCTAATCATAATGAAATTAAACTAGTAATTAATAGCATGAGAAACTACAGATTGCATACAAATTTATAGAGACAGAATAATACACTATTGAATGATGAATGTGTCATTGAAGAAATCAGGAGATAAAATTCATAATTCCCATAGTTGAATAAAAACAAAAATACATCATAGCAGAACCCATGGGACACAACGAAGGTCTAAAGGGGAAATTATAGGTAAAGCTACATTTGAAAAATCAGAAAAGTCTAAGCCTCAAGGATTGGGGGCGGGGGAACTAAGGAAATGCCAAACCTCAAATCAGTAAGTGGAAGGAAACAGGAAAGAGCTGAGTAAAAATTAATGAAATGGAAATTAATGATACTGAGAACCAAAGGAAACAAAAGTTGATTCTTTGAAAATTTAAACAAAATGGGCAAACCCTTAGCTAAACTAATCAAAACAAAATGAGAAGATCAAAAATTATTAAAATTAGGGTTAAAACGCAAAGTTGCCACTGACAATGAAGTTCAAAGAGTAATTTGTACATACCTTCAAAGTTTATATTTCAGTACATTGGAAAATGTAGAAGAAATGGATACATTTCTTCACACAGACAACACAGCAAAATTAAATCAAGACGATATAAAGAACTGAAATCGAACTGTAGTAAGACCTAAGCCATGAGACTGACCTTAGTCTCCCAGCTAAAAAAGTCCAAGTCCAAACGGAGTCACTGCCAACCCTTTAATAAAACGTTAACACAAATGCTTCTCAAATTATCCCATAAGACAGGGAAGGAACCATACTGAGCTCATTTTGAAGCCAGTCCCTACCCTAATGCCCAAACTATGTAAAGGTCCAACAAAAACGGGCTGATTTCCTTGATGAAGAGGGATGCAAAAATTCTCAATAAAAATTTGCTAAGCAAATGCACCTACGCATCAAAAGGTGTGTCTTCATCCAGGGATTCAAGTACAATTTAATATGCATAAATCAATAAATGTAATATGTTAATAGACTTAAACACAGAAATCATGTGATCATCTCAATAGGTTCAGAAAAACCTTTTGCAAAGTCCAACATTTCTTCACAATAAAAGCCCTGAAGACGCTAGGAGTACAAGGAACTATCTCCACATAATAATGACTACATATGACAAACCTATAGCCAACATTATACTAAATAGTGAAAAACACAAAGCTTGCCGCTAAATTCACAAACAGGGCAAAAGCGACTACTCTCTCTGCTCTTAGTCAACCTAATGTTCAAAGTCCCAGCTAGAGCAATAAGAAAGAATTAAAATGGACACACATAGGAAGGAAAGAAAACAATTTATCACTATTTGTGTTCAGTATGATCCTATACTAAAATCCCTGAAGATTCCACCAGAAAACTCTTATAGCTGATACTTTGAACAAAATATCAGAATATAAAATTCACATACACAATCAGTATCTTATCTATACACTAATGACAAGCGTGCTGAGAAAGAAATCAGGAAAACAATCCCTTTCAAAATAGCTTTGAAAGAATTAAAATACATACGAATAAATCTCATCAACAAAGGGAAAAGCAGCTAAAATGAAAATTTTAAAACACACAAAAAAAAAAGGAATTGGGAAGATACTAGAAGATATACATTTCCCATGCTCATAGGAACAGAACCGATACAGTAAAAATATAAAAAGGGACGTACAGACTCAGTACAATCACTATCAGCATCCCAGTGACATTCTGCATAAAACCGAAAAAAGAGATAATACTAGAATTCATTTGTAAGCACAAAAGGCCTCCAAATAGCCAAAGTAATACAGAATGAAAAGAATAGTGCTGGAGGGATGATGATACCTATTTTCAAGTTATTCTACAGACACACAGATACAAAAGCGGCATGGTACTGACACCAAGACTGACATAGATCAAAGGAGGAGAACAAAGGATAGATACAAACTCTATAGACAAAGCCACCTGATATTTGACAAAGATGATAAAAATGTATATTGGAAAAAAGTCACCCCCTTTGACAAATGGTGCTGATAAAAGTTGATGTCGATAAATAGAATGAAACTAGATCCCCATCTCTCACCCTGAACAAAAATCAATTCAAAAGGAATCAAAGTCTTTAATGTAAGATCTGAAACTGTGAAGCTGTTGGAGAAAACACAGTGAAAGCACTTGACAAAACAAGCATTGACAAGATTGTCTGAAAGGGACTCCGTCATTCGGGAGGTAAACCAAGAGCCGACAAGTGGGATTGTATGAAATTTAAAAGCTTCTGCAGAGCAGAGGAAACAAGTCACTGAGTGAAGAGATAGTCTGCAAAATGGGAGACAAAAATCTTTGCTAGGTACACGAGGCAAAAGAAAAATCTAGATGATATTAAGAACTTAAAAGAGACTCCCCAAATAACATAAGCTATTGCCAAAGGCTTTGATTACCTCCCGGAACTCAAAGATCAGACCCTACTGCTGAAGACAGGACATACTTCAAACACAGGACTTGGCGCAATGGAGCTAGAACTGACCTGAAAGTCGTTTCCCTGAAGACTAGCTCTCATAGTTCTAGAGGATGCAGTGCAAACTGCTAAGGGAGAAAATCAGTCAATGGTCCAACCCAGCTCTAAAGCCTAATAACCACAATGACTGGCAGAGCAAACTACCTCTTTTGTGCAGTAGTGACAAGGTTATCTAGGCGGTATCAACAGCTATCTAATTGAACTTAAAGCTTTCTCAGTGGGAGGGAACTCATGGGTGGTGCTGTAAATGTAGTCAAATACCGTGGGTGGAAAGACCATAGATCCTAAAGAAAACTCATCTCTGTCATACCTCTAGAGAAATGAAATTTCTTACTGCATGCTAAGTATGGATCCTTATATTTATAGACAAATGTACTGTACAAATGGGGGCTATTACAGAGTTCCACAACTGGTCACACACAGAGAAAATATGCCAGAGAGATGCCCAATCCTAAGTGACACATCTACAATGGAATCTCTTCACCTAAGGCTTGTGGAGCATAGCAAAACAGGGGGTAGATAGACTAGTAATACATCTCTCAATGCTCACCAGCAAAGCCTTCTCCTACAACAGAATGAGATTCACATAGAAAGCCACAGCAGGCCAAGTTTTAGAGAATAAGAGACTGCAGAGTGTCTGTCCCTGAATAGGACTCTTATACTAAATCTCACCCACCCATGGCTCATGGAACATTGTGGAAGAGGGGGCAGAAAGATTGTAAGAGCCAGGATTGATGCAAGAACATAAGGAAACAGAGACTTTCAGGTCAACGGAAACTCGTTCATATGAATTTGCAGCAATGCTGACAGTATATACTGCGCAAGACCCATGCTGACTCAGACAAAAACCAGATTAGAATGGGGGAAATGGGCAGCAGGCCCCTACCCTAGCCAAGGAACTATTGGCAAATGATTACTGTGGAGTGAGATCTTCGTTAAGGGAGTAATTCTAGATAGGCTGAATAGACCGCAGGGGATAAACTTGCATCATGGGACTACTGGATAGAAATGCTTGACTAGATAGGACTTAACAATGACAGAATACCTGAAATCTGGTGGATGTGGGCTATGGGGAGCTTGGGGAAGATGGGGGTCCAAATTTGATTAAGACGTATTATATAAAATGCACAAACCTCAATAAAAACATTAAAAATGAAAAGGCTGGGCATAGTAATGTGCAACTTTAATCCCTGTACTCAGGAGGAAGAGGCAGGAAGATCTTTGGGAGTTCCAAGTCAGTCAGCTACATAATGAAATCTTGTCTTAAAAAAAGAAAGAAAGAAAGAAAGAAAGAAAGAAAGAAAGAAAGAAAGAAAGAAAGAAAGAAAGAAAGAAAGAATAAAGAAAGAAAACTTTGAAAACTAAATAGCAAAATGCAAGCAACCCCGATCAGTAAACAGGCTAATGAAGTGAGCAGACAGTTCTGAAAGGTGAAGTGTAAATGGCGCATAGACATTTGAAAAGATGTTCAGTATCCTTTAGCCATCAGAAAAATGCAAATTCAAAACTGCTCTGTGAGCCCATCTCTCCATGGTCATAATGATTACCTTAAAGAAGCAAATATTGGCAAGGATGTGGTGAAAAGGGAACCCAAATAAACCGTTTGCAGAAAAGTAAATTAGTCCGCCCACTATGGGAACCAGTGTAGTAGTTCCTCAAAAAACTAAAAATAGAACAACCATATATCACTTCTGGGCGTTTGCCCAAAAGACTCCAAGTCAACATATCACAGAGATATTTATATATCCATATTTATGGAAGTATAGTCACCACAGCTGAGTTATGGAATCAGCCTAGGTGTCTATGAATGGGTGGATGGATAAAGAAAATGTATATGCCAAGTTTATGTAAATATATATAAATATATGTGTTTGATTCAGCAATGAAGAAGAATTAAATTATGTCTTTCACTGGAAAATGACGTTAATTGAAGATTACCATTGACTGTGATAGATGGTGATTTAAATGAGAATGTCCCCCATATGCTCCAAGTATTTGGACATTTTGTCCCCAGTTGGTGATGCTGTTTTCAGAGGTCTTAGAAGGTGTGGCTGTGCTGGAGGAAGCACGTCACTAGGGGAGGGTTTAGTTCTTAAGCCTTGCTGGATCTGGAGTCACCTTCTTGCTTCCTGTGCCTGCTTGAAGATGTGAGCACTCTGCTTTCTACTTAGGCCCTAGTTACCTCCTGCCACCATGCTTCCCTGCCATAATGGACTGTAATTCACCTGGAAACATAAGCTCAAATTAACTCTTCCTTCTATAGGTTGCTTTGGTCAGTGTTTCTATCACAGCAACAGAACAGTAACTAATACACCAGACTAAACCAAATAGCCGAGATTCAGAAAGATACATATGTTTTCTCTCATTTGTGGATCCTGCAATTTATATAGATAAATAAAACTACACAAGACTGGATTTGGGGCGGGGAGAAGGAGGGTTACTGGGTAGTAAATGAAATTGGGAAAATAATTAAAAAAGCAAATGCAATTTTCAATGCAAAATTAAGAAATAAAATAATAAGTTCAAAACAGAAAGTGGATAATAAAACTGCAGACCTAAACCAACCATATTAACAGCTATAATAAACATCACAATTGTAGAGCAGGTCCTGAGCTTTCCTACACAGTAATGAATTCAGAGCAGGCACAGGAAAAGTTTGCCTTTCACCAGTTATGGAAATAATTTGTCACAAAATGAATGCTTTTACACAGGATGAATCACACTAGGTTGGGGACACATAGGATATCTTACAATAATACATATATGTGCTGTTGCACCAGGTAGGACCTCACTAGTTGTTAAATGGAACTCTTCTGTTATGCTTTCTATGCCTCTGCATGAATAAGCTCAAGACTACTCAAGTAACTGAGAGGGTCAAGCCTAAAACAAATCACCCCAACAGGAGGAAGCCTGTAGGTGCACAATGATGATGTGTGGGTGTGCAGCCCTTCCCATCACCATGTATGCATTTTTCACTTAGCTTTATTGCATCCCAACATGACAGTATAACAACATGCTGATATCTCAGTCAGCTGTCAGAAGCATTAGAGGCGTTACCTTGAGAGAATGTCACTTTTTCTATACTATACTGATGGAAGCGCAAAAACCAATTTCTGTGTGTGGGTACAGAGGGAAAGTATTAAAATGCTCTACTTTCTGCTCAATTTTTCTGTAAACCTAAGTCTGCTCTAAATATAGCCTATTTGCTTTTTAAAAATCATTTTTAATACAGAAGTTTTAAAATAAAAGTCAATTATATGAGCGTTACTTTACAGATAATATTTACTTCAATCAGTTCTGATAATTTCTGATTTCCCAACTCTCTTCTACTTTTTTGTGCGGGTTGTGTTCTGGTTACATATTTCCTGCACAGCATGTATTATATAACACTTTTTAATGTGTGCAGTATAATGTAATTATGTCCTGCCAAATAAAGTGCTGTAAGTCACTTAAGAGAATATGTGTATACTGGATAAACATGTGTCCCACTCTCAATTCTGTCATCAAGTGAATTATAGTAGAAAAGTTAGTTTTTAAATTTTTTATTTATTTTTTTTACGTGTATGAGTGTTGTGTCTGTATGTATGTAAGTGCAACAGTGTCATGCAGTATCCATGGAGGACAGAAGAGGGCGTCAGATTCACTGGAACTGGAGTTATAGGTGATTGTTAGCCACCAAGTCAAACCCGGGTCTTCTCCAAGAACAGCCAGTGCTCTTAACTGCTGAGCCATCTCTCCAGCCCCCATTTCTCCAAGTTAGTCAATTTTAAGCCTCTGATTTCTCATCTATGTACTGGGAACTGTCATCAAAACTATCCCATCAGAGGTTGTTTCAACAATTAAATATGAAAATATCATTCAAGGACTTATGTTTTGTAGCATAGTGTAAACATCTAATAAGTTCTTATACATAAGGAAATAGAGGCCAATGATCACACATTCGTTACCTTATGAAGAGAGAGCTGAGTTTTTAATCCTTGGAAATAAAATTTATGACAGTATTTTCTATCTTTAGTATCACTGATGTGTTCACTTGAACACACACACTGAGAATAAGGTTAAGGATGGGCAAAATAAAAGTACATGGAAAGAGAGGGATCATGGGAGCATTTTGTTTTTGGGGTTTTTTTTTGTTTGTTTGTTTTTGACTTCTTAGATTCTTTTTCTTTCCCCTTAGTAAAAGCAGATATTTTTACATATATTATGGCACAAGCTCTGCACTGAATTATTTATATGTATTAATTCATTATACAATCATTCTGAAAGATAATAACAAGCCAGATGTAGGACTTGTAGTCTTATCTACAATTCTGTAAAGATTCTGTTGGAAAAGAGAAGTTGGTCCTAAAATATTGGTTCACACAGCTTGAGAAGACTTCTTTTCTGATAAGAGCCTCTGTTCTTTCCTTTTTTTTATGTACTCCTTTTATTTTTTTATGGGGCTTTTGGCTACTCTAACATTCCCCCCTCTGAAGAGGTAACCATAAAATCTTTTAAGGATTAGATAAAAGCTCCCAAATACTTTCGACATTTTTGGCCTTTGGAATGGAGTATGTTGCTAAGAGTCCCAAGGACACTGTGAGTTTTAGCCAAGAAACTGGCTACATTTCTTTGGGGTCTTTTTCCCCTAACTGCTTAGCCAATTCCTACCTCCTGTTCATGTCACACCATCCTCTAAAGAGGTTACCCAACTTGGGGATAGGGAATCAGGATGCAGACCCCTCTGGCTTCTTCCATTCTGAACAGGGACACAGGATGAGGCAATTGGAGTACCCCTTTAGTGGGACTATCGAAAAGATTTCCCAAATTGTAAAACTCTTATCTCAAGGAGGAAAAGAAAGTCTTTAAATTGTGAATAGGAGATGTGAAGAAGTAAAGGCAAGAGTAATTAGCCTTGCAAGTTCTAGACAGGGAACTAGAAAAAAGTCAGAGCAGGGCAATTTTCAAATGTTTATGAGAGTCCATTGGAATTTTTTGACAAGGGCTTCCAAAAGCATCCCTCTATTGGGTTCCTCCTCATTTTTCTTTTGTCTGCCAAGGCTGGACTTGGGAGTGGTGGATTCAGGATTTGCTTTCAAGTATTTTGATGGCTGTTGAAGTGGTTAGAATCAGTGTCAGTTCCCTCTCAAAGGCTTCTAGATATGGGGAGAAAATAAATTTATCCATTATTTTAGAACAATGGCTGATTGTATCCCTTAGCTGCAGGTGGGCATTACAGTACTGCACCAAGATTTGAAGTTTTATATCTGATTCACTTTCTGATTAGGAACAAAATCATCAATGAGAAATAATTGTCTAAATAACGTTTTATATGAACTTAAGACTA
>NW_008343597.1:2473456-2482782 GCF_000622305.1 Nannospalax galili | reverse complement strand
TCCTTTCTTTTACCAGTTTCATCTATGTGAAGATAAGTCAAAGGTCCTGCTCAACCATGTCTGGCTTCACTTGGAAGCATGAATGAGATGTTTCCTCTGAGTTGTAGACTGGACACTGGTTCAAGTCCATCTCGTGGGGTCTCCATGTCCTCCCTGAACAAGAAGACAGGTGACTCACCACAGTTACAGGACATTTTGAGAGATGCTCCATAGTCCCCTGGAACTTAGTTGACCTTGGAGGGCAAGGGGTAAAAACTGTACTTTAAGTCCCTCTAACCAGATTATTATAGGCCTCAAAGTATGGTCACTAAACATCTAAGAAGGTTAGTTCTACCAGTCTGGTCTTTTAATTACCATGTGCTATGTAGATAAAGCTTGGGTGAAAAACCAAATATTCTCAGATAAACCTTGACTAGATACATATTTTGTTCCTCAAACTAGTTGACTAAACTGTGACCTTAGAAATTTTAAGATTATGTGTACATTATTTTTGTCTCATCCTTTATCTATCATAACAAACCTACACAGACATTTATCACTTGCTTAGGCTTTCTCATTTTTTCTATTTTGGAAAATATCTGCATTCCCATATCCTTTTAACATCTTTTACATTCTCATTTTCTTTTTTTAAATAATTATGAGACATGATAGCATTAACAAATAAACTTTCCATCTGTTCTGAGAATTCTTTTCCTGGCGATACTAAACAGTGCTTATTACCTTTTAAGATTCTAGTGTTAAGCCAATGTTTGATTAAAGTTTTACTGGGGAATCGATTAATTTACTGAGCTTGCTTATCAAGATAACTGAGGGGTTGCTGAGGTATATGACCTGAGGATATGCACATTGGAAAGCCTTTACCCAGCACGGGTCATGCCTTCTCTTCCCAGCCTTCCCCAGATTGTATACTTTAACCCTCCCCAAATCCAGGACACCTCATGGGAGCGTTTTGAAACCACAGAACACATTATCTCAGGTGTTCAATCATACAGATAGATATACTCCCTGATGTCTGTTGAAGTTGGGCCTGCAAATCTGATAAAATGGGAACTGGAACAACATTCTCTACCCTTTGATTGATTTGTTGCCCAGATCCAGTCCACTTTTCTCTGCAGGGCCATAAATGCAACGCTCTTTACAGCACTTCTTCTTGGTCGGATGAAATAGGAAATCATTTCTCTTCTGTCCTGACACATCCTGATTATTAACTGCAGTCACATTTTTCCTTCTGCGGCACCACCATGGTGCAGAGTTTCCTCTTTATTCTCCAGACTGTATTCAAGCCAACTGGTAAGAGAGGAGATGAGGATAGTTAGCTGTATTTTCCCGTTATGCAGCAGGCAAGCTTCTTCATACAAATGCAGCTGTCACTGGCAGTTTATGCCCATACTGTGTGAGCTTCCATTCCTTAAAACCTCAGTCTAAACAGCTTCTTGTGACTTTTCTTTCCCGTGTTGCTTTCTAATGCAGCAGGCTCATTCCTGGGAGGTTGTGATGTGAGCATTAGAAATGTAACAGACATATTTATAGGGTCAGGCAAGAAAGAATTCTGGAGAAAGACTCAAGTGAGAGAAGCAAAAGCCAGAGTGGAATTTGAGCTGAACTAGGGAAGGATATCAGGCAAGAAACAATAACAGAAGATGCTTGGAAATGCCCTATTTCTGTGGCTTCCAGTGTAACAGGGAACGCATGCAGTCCTAAAAATAGGGGCACTGGAGACCATGGGAACTTGTTTCTTTCAGTTGTTCCTTTATCCTTAGATGACTCACTGAAGCACTTCAGTATTGAACGTAGATGCCCCTACTCACCTTATCCTTTCCTTATCTGTGTTTAATTTTAGGATATATATCATCAGGGATCATATACCCCACAGAACACAAGAGTCAACATTCCAATGCAGTTTTCACCCTGGGGAGAGAGGAAAGGCAAACCCACTGTGCTCCTCTCCTGAGGATGAGCATTCACAGCTCTGTTGTTACTTGGTCCTTCTTTGTGGTACCCAGTTGTGGTTACTTACACAAAACCTTTCCAAGACAGGGCCCTTCAACATTCCATTATGAATGGGGAAGGGGCTCATGAGGCCCCAACTCCTCCCTGAGAAATATGAGAACAGAGGTGTCATTTTCTTAAGTGGTATAACCACTGGTAAATAGCCCGTGGTCCAGTAAATGGCCCCTTACTCACACTCGTGCAAAAAACCCTAATTAAAGTCAGTGGATCAAAAAAGAACATAGATGATAGATGATAGATGATAGATAGATAGATAGATAGATAGATGATAGATAGAGAGATAGATGATAGAAAGATAGATAAATAGATGATAGATAGATGATAGACAGATAGACAGATGATGATAGATGATAGATAGATAGATAGATAGATAGATAGATGACAGATGATAGATTAAAAAAAGATTTATTATTTCTATACACGGCTCACTTACTTACTCTTTGTCCTTGGCTGGCCTAATGGATGGATAGATAGAGAGAGATAAGAGATAGAGAGATAGAGATAGATAGATAGATAGATAGATAGGAAGATAGATGATAGATAGATAGATATTCTTTAATATATGTGTGGAAGTACAAGAGGACTATTTGAAAAGAAGACAAGGGTCAGCAGGAGTGGGGGGGATAAGGAAGAGTG
Source organism: Nannospalax galili (assembly GCF_000622305.1). Classification (NCBI taxonomy): domain Eukaryota; kingdom Metazoa; phylum Chordata; class Mammalia; order Rodentia; family Spalacidae; genus Nannospalax; species Nannospalax galili. Next base: position 2,480,136 of record NW_008343597.1, on the reverse strand, counting down.
ATGAGGGTGAATATGATCACAACACATTGTATACATGTTCAAATTATCAAAAATATATAAATAAATAATAAACAATTTTAAAAATATTTTATTTATATATTTATTTGTGAGTGTATTGCCTGCATGTATGTAAGTGCACCTGTGTCATGCAATGCCGCAGAGGTCAGAAAAGGGCTTAGGATTCCCCCTGGAACTTAACTGGAGTTAGGGATGGTTTGTAGCCACCATGCGGGTGCTGGGAATCAAACCCGGGTCCTCTGCAAGAGCAATCAGTGATCTTAATCACTGAGCCATCTCTCCAGCCCAATAATAAACAATTTTAAAAGATGGGCTTTTCTGATTCAAGGACACAAGAGAACCGTAACATATTATATGAACAGCTTTCAACTATTCTAGACAGAAAATCCAGGAGGCTGAGCCTGCCTTGGGTGAACCAGAGAGATGCAGAGGTATATGGTTGTGCCCTGAGACGCAGAGTGACCGATAAGGCCACCCCTGTGTCATACTCTCATGATAAAAATGGATGGCAGCATAGCAAGAGAGTAAAAGAATAACAAAAGTATGTTCCCAAGGCCAGAATGCTAAGAAAAATTCACCTAGGGCATGCTTCTTTAGTGCCCAGTTAATAATGATAAGGAAAATTAAAATATAACATTTGGCATCATTTTCATTGGTAGTTGTCTTAGTTTGTTCTTCATTGATGTGACAAAACACTCTGACCAGTACCAACCTGGGGAGGAAAGGTTTATTTGTCTTACGTCTCCCAGGTCGCACGCAGTTCATCAGGGAGCCCAAGGTAGGAAGGAACTCAGGGCAGGAACTTGGAGGCAGGAGCTGGAGCACAGGCCATGAAGGAACGCTGCTTACAGGCTTGCTCCCTTGGCTCCTGCTCAGCCTGCTTTCTTATGCAACACAGGCCACCTGCCCAGGGGTGGCACCACTCACAGTGGGCTGGGCCCTCCCACATCACTCATCAAGAAGATGCCCTTCAGACATAGCCACAGGTCAGTCCAATAGAGGCAATTCCCTGATTGAGGCTCCCTCAACCCAGGTGTGTCAAGTTGACGCTAAAGCTATCCAGCACAGTAGTAAAATCAAAGAAAACCCTGGTAGTACAGAGCTGCAATCCAGCACTAGGAGGGCTGAGCCTGGACAGTCCCCAGTTCAGCACTAGTCTAGACTACATAGTGAGACCTTGTCTCAAAAAGAAAAATGGAAGCCGGGCGTGGTGGCGCAGGCCTTTAATCCCAGCACTCGGGAGACAGAGGCAAGCAGGTCTTTGTGAGCTCGAGGCCAGCCTGTTCTACATAGTGAGTTAGTTCCAGGACAGCTGGGGCTACAGGGAGACCCTGTCTCCAAAAAGACAAAAAAAAAGAAAAGAAAAAGAAAAAAGAAAAATGGAAAAAAAGAAAGGAAAACAAAATACTAAGTATGCAATTCAAGAAACTAGAGTGAAAACAGAATAAATGGAATGAAGGCATATGAAAATGATGTTGATCAATGCGAAAACTAAAAAGGTGATGAAAATAAGAAACAGAGTCACTGAAGACTTCAAAAATGATTCATAAAAATGTGGGGCTGGAAAGATGGCTCAGCGGTAAAGAGCACTGACTGTTCTTGCAGAAGACACTGGTTCAAATCCCAGCACCCACATGGCAGCTAACAACCATCCATAACTCCAGTTCCAGTTCAAAGCCCTCTTCTGTCCTCTGTGGGCTATGCACGACACAGGCATGCTTATATACATGCAGACAATACACTCATACACACAAAATAAAAATAAATAAATCAAAAAAGAAAATAAAAAATAAAAATTGGATAGTCATTGTCATTGAAGCAATTAACCAAGGTGAAGACATAAATATAATGTTGACATATAATATAATTTATACTATAATTTAAAATAAACATATAGACATATAATTAGACATAAGTTAAAATAAAAATGAAAGACAGATAAAAAGAAAAATGTATGTAAAATTCACTTAACATTAACGTATGTTGAAAGTTTTAACTTGATGTAATAAAAAGTTACGTTTGTCTACATATACACAAATCCATCCAAACACAAATATAATTTATTGTTATTTTGATTTATGAATTTGTATCTTTTCCCTTGCTTCTCTTTCTTTCTCACCTCTTTTATAATATGCTTCACATGTAAGTGGTTATACTTCTGACAGGACAGAGAGCTGCTGGGCCAAGGCTCTGACTCAGGGGTAGGGGACTTGTCTGGCATGTACAAGGCTCTGGGTTTAACTCAGAGGTGAGAGAAGGGAAGGAGGGAGGGAAGGGGTGGAGCTCATGCTGTGGGGTCTCCTAGCTTCATTTGTAATGATAACTTTAGCTAGGAATGTGTAAATAAAGTTTGAAGAAGCAATAGAGATAAAAGGCTGTGTTTTCTTCAAAGAAACAGGAAAGAGAAGCAGGAAAGCAGCTTTTCCAGAATAACATGATGGATGGTTCCCCAGGACCAAGAGCAGCTGGGATCAGGTAATTCTGGCAGCTCTCTAAGAAGTCTTTTAAGACTTCTAAAAGTGGGGTGACTGACTGATTGCGAACAGTTTCTAGCCTTGCAAACTTCAGAAACAGAACAATTTTGCTCGATTCTATACCTAAAGGAAGCACATCATTGCACATTAGATATTTTAGAAATTTTACAAACACCTTTAAGAGGATGAGGTTTATGTTTGAACTCAGAAACCTTAATGACATAACTTCAACGTGTACAAATGAGAACTGGAGAGACAGTGTGGTTGTCTCAGATTTCTTTACAATCACACACCTCATTCTGTTCCTGGAAGCATAACATCACAACAGTTTTGAACTTTGTAAGTTCCTAAATTTGGGTGTGGGAATGACTTATCAATGGGTATAATCTGGGCTAATGACTTTTAATTAACCCCAGCAAAACCTTGGCACTTGATCTCCTATCTAGGCAACCTTAACTTGGTACTCCACCTAAAAAGATAATGAATGAAGGAATGAATATGGGTATGCTTGAGAACTAACATACCAAGCACTGAAAGGAGCCACCCATCTCCACTGAACACAGTGGAGGTTGAGACATCGACCTTGAATGGATGGTTTCTAGAACTAGGGATGAAAAGACCAGGTCTGTTAAGAGTAGGGAGGAGCCAAGTTTGTACTTCCCCAATTGAAACTGGAGAAACCATTTTGAATAAAAGTTTGGGGGTCCCGGACTCAGGACACAATTCCAGGAACAGAGTTCCAACAAGACAGTTCCATCAGCACACTTTCAGGAGAAAGAAATCTTTAGGGGAACGAGTGTCTTCCAAGTTTAGGCCCACTCTTGAAAACTAAATTTAAGAGTTAGGCTATTTGTTCAGTCATAAAGTCAGTAATACTGCATTTGGATGTTTGGCCAGGACAGAGGAGACTTCTGATCCTCGGCTCCACTCTGTGGCCTCACATCGAGTGTGCACACAGAAGCTGTCAAAGACTTCTGAATAGGCCAGGGGATATGGCAAACAGTCACATTAGTTTGGGGTTATATAGAACATCCTGTGAGAAAGATATAAAAGGCTGAAAATTCTGTATAATGCCAATCTTGTTTACACAGCATTGCCCACCATTGGTAACAGAGTTCTTGGTCTCTGCAAAAGGGAGAAGAGAGATCAAAGGTCTGCTTCTATCGTTTTATGCTTTAACAGGTACAAACAATGCAAGAAGAATTGTAATGCTTATAATGAATTTGAATCGAACTTAAAAGGACAGAGACAATTATTAATAGGGAAACACAGCTTCCTCCAAATTTTGTTCACATAGCTAGAGCCTAGGCCTCCTGCCCCCAGCTTTGTGCTCTTTCAGCACCTGCTGCCTGCCCAACTCTGTTGTTCCTGTGGCATCAGTGTCAAGCCAGCCAAGTTGTTCTCAACAAGTGTTTTGGAAAGGACAAACTAGTGTATCAAATATTCTTAATATTGTGGAAAATGATCCAGAAAATAGAAATATATGGCATTGCTTCAAAAATATAGCAGTGACTATTATTCATAAATAACGTAGATTACTATCTGTTTTCCACCTCTGCACCTAGTCATTTCAGTACTCAGTCAGCATTCAGTACTCAGCATTCAGTATTCAGTACTCAGCATTCAGTGTTCTCTCCAGGACTTTTATCGTGAAGGCACATTGACTTTTGTCAAAGGCTTTTTTCTACGTTGACTGAGATGACCACGTGTATATTTAGTGTTTTAACTACAGTATATCATGGGGAGTTTCTTTTCTGGTCCTGTCTGTTCGGTGTTCTGTGTGCTTCTTGCACCTGTATGGATATGTCTATCCTTCATCTGGGGAAGTTTTCTTCTATGAGTCTATTGAATATCTGTCCTATGCCATTGAACTGAGATTCTTCTCCTTCTATGCTCATAATTCATAGATTTTTAAAAACTTTTCACATTGAGTGGTCCAATCCCTATACTTTAGCTTCAAGTCCTAATATTCTGTCTTCTACGTGATCCATTCTACAGGTAAGACTTGGTTTTCTAATTGGATAATTAAATTTTTCAGTTCTGTCTGCATTTTAGCTGGAATTCATTTAGTGAATTCGTTTTTTAAATCCTGAATTGTCTTCATCATTTTACTCAGTTGTATGTTTCTTGAGTTTCAATCAGGAGTTTATTCCTATCCTCTTCACGTTCTTTCAGGTGTTCGTGTCCTCTTTAAACTCCTTGAATTCTCTGAACATGTTTATAATCGTTCTTTTAAATTATGTATCCTTGTGTTTATCCAGGTGTTTTCATTGTAGAACATTTCTACAGGACTACTGGTTTTGGGGGAAAAGAATATATTGTCTTGGATTTTCATATTGTTTGTGTTTTGGTGATGTGACTGAGCACGTGGTCTTATTTTGTTGGTTGAGTGTCTAATTACGAGATTCCAGCCAGCCTCTGTTGAATGGAAGTTCTTTCTGTTGCCCAAATTTGAATGATTTCAGATCAAGTATGAAGAAGAGTTTGACAGTTGTGTTGATTTTTAATTAGAGAAACTGGATGATAGCCAAAAATCTTTCAAATGCAGCTCTGGACTGGATCTGACCATAGAAAGTGCTGAGCAAGGATCTGGGACAAACTCACTGATAGAATATGTGCGACACTGGTTGGATTTGGTGTGCGGGGAAAGTGCAGGTTGGGGTCTGGGGTACTTACCCAGCTCAAGCCCTAGAACGGAACTTGTAAGTCATTTTCTGAGAGTTTCCTTGGACCTCTGCACCCCACATTGCCGCCTTCTGCTCCTGCAAATTGAGCATATGTGTGGAACAGCAAGCACTGATTTGTTAAATCTGTGATGATTCCTGTTGCGGTCTCTCATTATTACACGTATTTCATTCTCAACCTTTTTAATCATTTCCTTTTCCTGCCTTTTTATAGTTCCACAGGAGACTCAGGCAAGGGCAAAGCAGCATCTAATTGGTTTATACATTCCAATTCTCTGATGTTAGCTACAATAGTCTTTCTTCTCTAAAATATGGGACCAAATTTTCCCACTCAACCTCTCATGGGATTATACTAAATTATCTCCTAAAGTAGATACATCTAATCAAATAGATGCAGCAATTAAAAGTATTAAATAATTGTACAAATGATGGGTAAAGCCCACATAGAGGTGAAGTAAAGTTGAAGACTGTTCTTGAAATGCGTAGCACATCAAATTGTGCTCTGCTCAAGTGTTTCACTCATTAAAGAGGCAATTATTCATATAAAGCAAGATAGTTTCTTTGATGAATTAACCAGGACCATGGACCAACTGATTAATTTATAGTGCTTGTTAACATCCAAAGAAGTTAAATCTGTGTTCCCAAAATTAAGCCCTAGCTCTTACACTGCAGTCAACTGTAGGATAGATAAAGCTATTAATTGACTTGAATACTTTAAAAAAAAACATGCTTTCTTTGAAATGATGAAAATGTAACCTCAGCCTTGCAAAAAAAAAAAAGGGTAAAATATTTCCCTTCTCAAACAGGCAGTGATTGAGATATCTCCAATACTTAAAGGTAATTTAATGGTCAAATTGAGGAAGTGGGTCACGGAGATGAATATCCACAGATATTTATAGGATAAGTGTATGTTTAATTATTCATAAAATCCAAAATAGTTAAAAATAGGTAGGGCTGGAGAGATGGCTTAGTGGTTAAGACCACTAGTTGTTCTTGCAGAAGACCCGGGTTCGAATCCCACCACCGACATGGCAGCTAACAACTGTCCATTAACTCTAGTCCCAGGGAATCTGATAGCCTTTTCTGACCTCCATGGGCATTGCATGACACAGGTGCACTTACCTACATGCAGGCAATACACACATTAAATAAAAATAACAAATTAAAAAAAAATGAACAGTCATCCTGGGGGCTGGAAAGATGACTCAGTGGTTAAGAGCACTGGCTGCTCTTGCAGGGGACCCGGGTTTGATTCCCAGCACCCTCATGGTGGCTAACAACTGTCCATAACTCCAGTTCCAAGGGGTCCAATACCCTCTTCTTACCTCCATGGGCATTACACAACATGGGTGCACTTACACACAGGCAGGCAATACACATATACACATAAGAAGTAATAAAATATATTTAAAAAGATATATAGACACAAAGGAGAGTGACAAATAACTGGTCTTGATACATGGGCCCATTGACAATATGATCAAATTGTATAATTAAAAATTTA
>NW_008343597.1:2448909-2473358 GCF_000622305.1 Nannospalax galili | reverse complement strand
CAGGAATATTTGCTATTATTATCTTAATCATCGAAGTTAACAGCAGCACCAAGTTCTCCCCATGTCTGCCATGTTTTACATTCCCATGTAATCTATTAATCCAATCAAAAGAGATTTGCAACAATATAAAAGTGCCACCCTAATATAGACGAATGCCTAGCTGTAATACATCAGATTCATCACAATTGACTCTATTCTTCTGCTTTAATTAATTCCTTGGGCTTTTGACTGTCACGCCTATCTGTCATTACACTTTTTGTTCTCACGTGTTCTCCTTCCCCACAGCTCTCTCCCCTGTACCACAGCTCTCTCCCCTGCTGCCACCTCTAGCTGGATCCTTCACTTCCCTCAGATAGTGCTCCCTCTGTCACTTACCATGCACATTCCATTAAACTCCCTTCTCCCCCATTTAAGGTCTCTTCCTCCGCTCTCATGACCTCTTTTCTAATTTCATGACACCCTGTATATAAATATACTCACACATATAAGTTGTTTTTGGTCTTGTTGAGACAAGGTTTCCCTGTAGCCCAGCTGGCCTGGAACTCACTATGTAGACCAGGCTGGCCTTGAATTCACAGAGATCTGCCTGTCTCTGCCTCTCAAGTGCTGGGACTAAAGGCCTGCGTCACCACACTCAGTTTACAACATAGATTTTTATTAGATTCACAGAGTATTGAACAAAAGGATGATTTTTCCATAGAAAACATTATTTTGTTGGTGACACAGCCATAATGAAGACGCTGAGGCGCTTACAGCATGCAATTCTTTCTTCCACCTCTGAATCTCTCCAGGATTTCTCTTAAAACAGCAGGAAGTGGGGAGGGCCCTGTGAGCTCCTCCCCAATAGTGGTTGTTGACAGGCAGGCCCAGTCTTGGTGTAGGCCCACTGTAGGCAGCCACAGCTGCTGTGCCCACATGACTTCCCTGGCTGTGCCACGGCCAGAAGACAGCATCTCACAGCTCTGCTCCCTATCTGCTGGCTTTCACATTCCTCCTGCACCGGGCCACGGGGATCCCTGAGCTTCAGAGTGGTATAAATGTCTTGTGTAGAGCTGAGCACTCAACTCTCCCTCATTCTCAGCATGTTGAACAGCCCAGCATCTCTGCATTTGCAGCCATTCATTGCAAAGAGAAGCGTGTCTGATTAAGGCTGAGAGCACTGTTTGTCTATGGGTGCAAACGCAAATGTTAATGTTTAGTAAGGTGGCTTGGCACCATGACAATTTAGCTAAACAACAGTAGTAAGTTCACGCCTAGTCCCAAAGACCCCTGTAGTCAAGAGTTTTTGACTTGAGTTTGCAGGCATGAAGTCCTTCATTTTTTAAAAATTTATCGAGAAGTTCAGACATGCATATAAGGTGTTTTGATCAAATCCAAGCCCACTCCCTCCCCTCCAACTCCTCCCATATCTCAGCATCATTTTTTTTCTGATAATTTCATGTACTCTTTCTTCTTTTTTTTTTTAAAATGGGGCTTTTTGCACATTCCTCCTTCCTCCCTCTGAAGAGGTAACCCTAAAATCTTTTAGGAATTAGATAAAAGCTCCCAAATAGTTTTGATATTTTCAGCCTTTGGGACAGAGTATGTTGCTAAGAAGCCCGAGGACATTTTGACTTTTAGTCAAGAAACTGGCTACTTTTCTTAGGGGTTTTTTACCCTAACTGCCTAGCCAATTCCTACCTCCTATTCTTATCACACCATCCTCTGAAGTGGTTACCCAAATTAAAAGAAAGTATGTGCATATCCTTTAACATTTCAATTAGCTAATATTAGTTGTGCAAAGTAATAGGTCTCGTGACACTTTGATGGATACATAATGTACTTTGATCATACTGACTCCCTGTGCCCTGTCTTTTCCTTTCTCCTCCTCTGCTGGGTTCCTTTCCTTCTGTTTTCATATCTTTTGCTTCTAGATTTTGCATGTGAAAGGGAACATATGTGCTGTGTAGCATTATCCTCCAAACTGAAACATTTCCATTCTGGAAGGGAGGCTGGATAAGACTCAGGAAGTAAACAACTCACTAGTGTCTGGAAGTCCCAGAAAATTAAAAGATTCACAAGTCCCCTCCCTTCCCAGGTTGTATAAGCAGTAAGAACTAATTGGGAGAGAAGACACCAGTCTGCCTGAAAGTCATGATGGAGCTCCAAGGTTGCAGCTTCTGTGAATTGCTACTTATGCTGGTGTGTGGGCTTTCCAGAGCTGCAGCTGGTAAGCCCACACACCAGATGTCTATGCTTTTGTCCTCACCCACACTCTTGGAAACAACACCAATAAACTCATTGATTCACCAAGCTGAACTTTGATAGAATCACTTTTCTGATCTGTCATTGATAACTTGTCTAGAGTGAGTAAACATTTATTCACATTTTCCTAGGAAAAGTCACATAAAATATTTTGCACACAAACAGAACCCAAGAGAATCAAAGATTAGTGATAAGGGGATGCTTGCACCCTGCAATGGGGGCTGATCAAGTTGGAAAAGGTCACATTTACCTTATGATTAAAGCTTTCTGGACCAGATATTTGAATATGAACCTGGACGCTGAGGAAATACTGTTCCTTCACCACCAGGATTGAGCCATCTACTCTGATAAGGGGACAACCTTTTTTTTTTTGGTCTTTTGAGACAGGGTCTTCCTGTAGCCCCAGCTGTCCTGGAACTCACTATGTAGACCAGGCTGGCCTTGAACTCCCAGAGATCTGCCTGCTTCTGCTTCCCAGGTGCTAGGATTAAAGGTGTGTGCCACCACGTTGAACTAGTTCATTGAAGACATACCCTTCAATTCAAAAGAAGGAACAATAAGGAGACATGATAAATTATTAATTTAGGGCAGTTAAGAGCACTGGCTGCTCCTCCAGAAGACTATGTTTGATCCCCAGCACCCATGACAGCTAACAACTGCTCCAGTTCCAGGGGATTGACACACTCTTCTGGCCTCTTCAGGCTTTACATGACATGGGTGTACTTACATACATGCAGATAAAACACTCATACACATAAAATTTAAAAATTATTTAATTTTTATTTTTATTTTGTGTTTTTTTATTTTATGTGTTTTGCCTGCACATATGTAAGTGCACCATGTTTGCAATGCCTATTTGGAAACCAGAAGCGGGGGCTAGATCCCCTGGAACTGGAGTTACAGAGGGTTGTTAGCTGCCATGTGGATCCTGGGAACTGAATCCATGCCATTCATACACTAACATTACAATTACCCAAACAAAAAATATTGACTCTTAAAATTTAATTTTCAAGAGTGGGAAGGGAGCCAGAGGACAGTTGTCCCTGGATGTTTCTTGAACCCATCTGTCTCCTGGAACTGTACTGATAGAACCATCTTACTGGAACTCTGTCTCTGGAACTATGCTCTTGAGTCCCTCCCCACCCATGACTTTATTCAAAATGGTTTCTTCAGCTTTCGATGGGAAAGCACAAGCTTGGCTCCACCCTGATCTAAACAGACCATCTAACCTTTTCATCTCTAGCTCTAGACTATCTCATTCACCTAAGGTTAATCATTCTTCCCAATCCTCATTGTGTACATGGAGATAGGTGGGCTACCTGACAGCTCTTTGATATGTTAATCTTCAAGCATAGACACACTCATTCAATCTTTATCCTTTGAGTAGAGTGCCAAATTGAGGTTGCCAAGGAAATGAGATCAGGTGCCCAGGTGACAAGGTGCAGGAGCACATGGTTTTGCTGGAGTTAGTTAAAAATCATTAGTCCAGATTATTATAAAAGCCATTCTTACAAACTGGGGTCCTCTGCAAAAGTAGCCAATCTCTTAACCACTGATTTTATCTCACCAGCCCCGAGAAGAGAAGCTATTATCCCTGATTTCTTCTGTGTTTTCCACCAAGGCTCTTTGTATAGATTTTAGGGTCATCTTAATGTGCCTTCTCTTCCATAACCTCAGAGTGCCACTTTAAGCTCAATCTCATGTAGATGAATGGCCTGTGATATTATTTGTTTACAACCACACACAGTCAGAGCACTTTGCATTTGGCCACATGACTAGCTTTGAGGAATGCTGTATGAAGTATCCACATAAAAGCAGAAAACAAATATAATTAAATGGTTTGGTCCTGAATTTACCAGTTAATATTTATTCATATTTTAGCCCATAATGTACAGCAGACCCACAATCCAGGAACAGAGGCCCAGAATGGCAGGACTTTCGCACTGACTCAAAATTAATATAGCATGAACAACAAATCAAACTTCCTTGTGAGCCACGGAGATTTTTGAGATTGTTTACACTGAGCATGTCTGCAGTCAGAGCTGACTGGCATGAGAAGTTGCTGCTTTTCTAAAAATGTTTCTTGGGGCTGGAGAGATGGCTCAGCGGTTAAGAGCACTGACTGCTCTTGCAGAGGACCCGGGTTCAATTCCTAGCACCCACATGGCGGCTACGCACCGTCCTTGACTCCAGTTCCCGGGAAATCCGAAGCCCTCTTCTGATCTCTGCGGCATTGCACCACGCCTCTGATTACTTGGAAGAATTTCTTAAGTGCCGTCACCTACACCTTAAGCCAAACTTCTCAATCTACCACCACTCCTGGACTTACTCTAACCAGAGTACTTGGCCATTCCAGGTCCTGGAGTAGCTGCTTATTGCCCACAGCTGGCCATCTACACTGCTAATCCCTGTGACTTTTCATCCTCGTCTCCATTGTTACGACACGATTTCAATAAATGAACTCACTCCAGCATTTTCTTTAACATGCCATTCCTTTATAAACCTTGAAAAATGCAACTCATTAACGAAGCCTCCATAGATGCCATGACTTTTTAAAAAGCTTTTTTCAAAATCTAAAGTACATTACCAAATTATGGAATCGCGTTTACAAATCAAAATGACAGCTATTTGCCTTTCTCTTCCCTCAGCATTTTGTGGGCAAATTTACATTAGTGCGTATTTACCAAAGTATAATCTTTTTTGGTTCTTATATCCTAGCTAGTCCAGGCTCCTCAAGGGCAGAGGCCGTTCATACCCAGTTCATTAAACTCAGCTCTCACTGCTAACTCTGCAGGTAAGTCAGAGCACATGCACCGAATCCCTCATGAATTTTAACGGGGGTCCTGATTAATGGGAGCTGGTTTGTGCTAGAAACACTGAAATGCAGGACACTCAGAGGTGCCTGTAGATCATCGCATCCCTCGAACCGACACATTGTTATTCTTCCTTCTCTTACACCTGTGATTTTTACTTCAGTCATAAACCAGAAAGAAGGCAGGACTCCAGCCATGCTGTTCTGGATTCCATCCCCTTCCTAAGTTGTGGCAGATCGCTTTCCTTCTGGGTGAATGCGGTATGAGGTTCAGACACTGAAGAGGGTCATTCCAGATTCCCAGCCTGTATAAAGGCTATGAAGTCATTCCAGTGTTGAAGAAAGTTATCCTCGCCTCCTTGAGGCTAAATCAGTTAGTCCACTGGAGAGAAATCAACTCTTTTCTCTAAAGGACATGAGTTATTAGATGTCTCAAATTATCCAATAGCATGTGATCCTCAAGCAGCCCTTTCAATGTTCTCATCAATATCTCCCCACTGTTTTAACCCTACTTGAGAAATCTGTTAGACATTATATTCAAGGCTAAAATATAAAAAGTGAATGAATATGCACCAGTGTTTCCCCATTCATAATATTAGTAAGTAGTCGCCACATCGATCACATTTATTGATGATTGAAACTAGTAGCAACATAATGATGACTTCATTTATAGTTTATGATATCTGAGCTCATTCTATGTAGGAATGACTTTTACAATATAGAATATAGAATCTGGGCTAATGACTTTTACCTAACCTTACAACCAAAAAGTTATAATATGACCAAGTTCACGGAGCCATGTGCTCCCCTTACAACCTGGAAACCTGACCTTAATCCCTCAGGACCCAATTTAGCCCTCCACCTAAGATGGTGAATAAATGTGGGTGTGCATGGTTACCGTCAAAGTGCTGGAAGCAGTGTTTTCCTCATTGAAAACAGTGAGGAAAAAAATGAGAAGTCTCTCTGCAATGGTGTGTGTGTGTGTGTGTGTGTGTGTGTGTGTGTGTGTGTATCTGTGTGATATTTTAGGCCTAGCGATCAAAGGGCAAGATGCTCTGATAAGATAAAGCTGATCTTAGCTTCTACTACCCCAATTTGTGCTAGAGATACTGTTTCAACAAAAGAATGAGTGAAACCTGTCTCTAGTGTCTCTAGAGTACAGTTCTGTGAGACATCTGAAGGAACAGCTTCTCAGAGTTCTGGTCCACTCTTGGCCTTAAAAAGAATCTTAAGAGTCTGGCTGTTTCCTTCTCAGGAGTAACCACAATGTGACCTTAAAAACACTGCAGTTCCACACCCATATCACAATATCTATACCCTTGACTTGCTGTATTAATATACATACATACATACATACTTACACACATTTATTTAACATTTATTAATTGCAAATTCAAGGTTTCCCCTAGTACTTTTTGGAGTCACACGAGTGAAAAACAAAGATAAACCTCCCCTCGAGGTGCTTCTGGGTTAATCCAATGAGTGCAGTTGCAATCCGTGTGTTTAGGGCTTTGCTCCTTGTGAACCAGGGACTTAATGGCAGAGCAATGCAGTAGAGTATCAGAAAATACTCTAAATTAAATGATACACAACCTGAATACTCATCCTTGATTTGACAAAACAGGTATATGACAAATTATTTACCCATGCCGTATGAGCTGGAAAATACTCAGCATGCGCACATGTCCCTACATTTGTGGTTATACAGGCATTACTCAAAAACGTGCTTCTTTTAAAATATTTTTATTAATTCTTTGAGAATTTCATGCAATGCATTTTTATCATATCCTCCCACTGATCCTCCTAACTCCTCCCAGACCTACCTCCTTCTCTCTGCGGCATGCCTTTTTTTTAATTTTAATAACCTATTGTGCTGTCCATACACTTCTGGCTGTGAGGCCATCCACTGAGTCTGGTTGACATACCAGGGCCCACATCTTTAAAGAAAACTGACTCTCCCTCCCCCAGAAACCATCACCTGTCCATAGATCCTCACATAGATAGGAGCTGTGGGTTCCTGCCTCCTATGTGCTAGAATGTTGACTGTCTTGATCTTATACAGGTCTTGTGCAGGCAACCACAGTTGCTGCCAGTTCATGAGTGCAGTGGTCCTGTGATGTCCAGAAGATGCTGTTTCACTCCAGTCCTCCCTGACCTCTGACTCACAATCTTTCAGCCTCCTCTTCCACATTTGTCCTGAGCCTTGCTGAGGCAGGGTATAGGTATTACAATTCTGACTTTAAAATATTTCTTTTTCATTTTTATTGAATTTTTGTATATTTCATACAGAACATCTCAATCTTAATCATCTTTATACCCCTTTACCCACCAGTCTCCCAAATAGCTCCCACACTGAAATTCGTACATTCTGTCATTTGTCTTTAAGGCCTATTGTATCAAGTTACTCTACATCCCTCAGTACAAGTTCACCTACTGAGGTCTAGTCAGCCTATCTAGAATCTTCTGCTTTAGGAGAGAAGCTCTTCCTCACCTAGCAGTAATCAGCTGCCAATATTTCTTCTGCTAAGATTGGGGTCTGCTGTCCATTTCCCTAGTTCTAAGCTGGGATTTTGTCTGTTTGAGTTTGCATGAGTCTTGTGCATGCTGACACCACTGCTGTAGGTCCATATAAGCTTGTAGGTCCCAGGAGCTTGTAGGACTCTATTTCCACATGGTCATGTACCTCCTCCCTGGCTCTTACAACCTTCCTGCATCCTCTTCCTCAATGGTCCCTGAGCCCTGGGCGGGTGAAGTTTAATATAGAAGTCCTGTCCAAGGACCAGCATTCTGCAGACTCTTAATCTCTATGCTAAGTGACACATCTGCAATGCAACCTCTACACCAAGGGCTCACAAAACAAAAAGGGGTAAAGAGGACACCAATGAATATCTCAATTCTCATTACTGAAACTTCCTCGTGCAACAGACAGCTAGGAACACAAAAGGTCACAAATAATTAAAATGTTCCCTAAAAGGACATAATTGTTATGTTTAAAGTTGGCTAGATTCTACATAAATCTTCATACTTAAGTATATCAAGTAAGATTGGAGAAAGAGCATTGAAGACAAATCATTTTTCTATGTCTCCACTGGAGGGTAGCATTTCAAAAGACAAAATCTTTCCCAGCGCCAAAGCAGAGTTTGAGGTTGGAGGAAAAGAGGGTGGAGGGTAAGTTAGTCACCTGTTATCTCAGAAACTTCTACGTCTGGTCCCAGATTAAAATAGCTATGGGCACATGTTCTGTCCCAGACAAGCCTCTTTCAGAAGCACCGGAGTTGGTACTTTGCCCTCTGTGACCAGAAGAAAAGATGCTCCTGAAAGTCTCTGTGTTGCTCTTTGGGATTCAAGTGACATGTATGTACAAGGGATTCCCAATTAAGTTAGCAGAAACTATTAAGGAGAGAAGAAATCTCTGGGGGCAAGTTATTGCATGTCCAAGTAGAAAAGATCAGAGGGACAGAGGGACAGAGCGAGGGAGGAAAATGATCTCTTCAACTTCGGAAGGAATCCCTAAATCCTGTCCTCAGTGTCTTCTGGGCCTTTTCTTTCTGTTAAAACACGTGAACTTTACATTGTGTTGGACTAGCTGTGTGTCCGTACAGCCTGTATTGGTCATATCCATTGACCATCTTTCTGTCCTCCCACAGCCCCCCAGGCATACTTCCCAGTCCCTAGCAATCGCTATCTTTAGGTCCACTTTTTCTTTTTTGGTTTACACACAAATAAGAACATGTACACATGACTTTCTGGGTCAGGTTTATTTTTCTTAACATTGTCCTATTTTGTTTTTAATCAGGGTTGAGTGCCCAGCTGGAGCAGAGTCCTCGATTTCTGAGCATCCACGAGGGGCAAGATCTCACCATGTACTGCAACTCCTCAAGTACTTTCCCAAAATTTTACTGGTACAGACAGGAGCCTGGAGAAGGCCCTGTCCTCTTGATGACACTTGTCAAAAGTGGAGAAGTAAAGGAACAGGAGAGGATAACCGCTCAGTTTGGGGAAGCAAGAAAGGACAGCTCCCTGCGCATCCTCACAGCCCAGCCTGGGGATGCAGGCATCTACCTCTGCGCAGGAGCACAGTGCTCTTAGGGCTTCTCCAACCTGCACCCAAACCCCGCTGCTGCAGCTCCCCATCACACTGCTGCCACGTGCCTCCAGCTGCTCCTTACACAGTCATAGGCATGAACAAAGAAACATACACACCCCCAAGACCCATTTCCGCTGACTTTCTAGAAAATATTTCTCACAAACATTACCCCTCTGCTGTAAGACAAGGTTCTAGAGGGAGATATGGTTTGCTATTAGAATCAGTAACAATATGGGAAAAAAGCTCCCCAGAGTAGATGATGGGAAAGCTAAGGAAGTGGATATGGAAGACAAACAGAAACTGTCAGACAGAAGGTTTCATGGTTCAAAAACCCAACGCTTCGTTTTACACATTCTTGTAGCTCCAGATGGTCATATAAAGCAACTCTGGCCAGCGACATGTGATCATAAATCTGCTGGCAGTCCTGTGGTACGATCCTGTCCTCCTATCCCCTTTCCTTTCTAGAACATGGAAGTGTAACTTTAGTATAAGGAAAGTGGGAACATAAGCACCTCCCAGTCCCATGCCTAATAATCCTCATGTGAATCAAATGTCACTCCAATGGAATTTTTTTTTGCATAAAACATTTTTAAAAACATTTTGCAACTATAGGTAAACACAATCCTAACTGAAATGGCAAACTTACTCCATTTTGCTCTGACTGACTGTTGCTTTACCCTGCGTTTTTGCCCAGCCGTTCCCATTGCAGCCAACCAGGCAGAGCACCTCATGCAAGGCAGTTTCAGGGCATACATTGTTTCTATAATACTGGGAAACTTACAAGTAGCCAGGTAGCACGTCCTCTCTCCAAACTATGCCTGCATCTCCATGGAGTCCACTGTTTCTGCAGTTCTGAGACACTTGTCTTTTCCTTATCGAAACATTTTGTTAAATGAAAACTGCTTTGTTAACTGATCTGTCCCTGGTCTAGTGTAACTATGGTGACCTGATGTAACTACGGTTATTATAATGTAATTGTGGTTTTAAGCTTTAAAACCCCTGCCCTGCTTCTCCTCAGGGTCCAGAGTTCTTTTGGGCATTATCTTCCTCTCTGACTGCCAAGTACTAAAAAAAGATTCCTAATTCAACTGTTGCTATGTGGCATTCCTCTGCACACCTTGCTCACTTTTACACTGCTGTAATTCAGTAAGATTGACTGAAAATGTCTTGGCAGTTTTTTCTGTGCATGTATAAGTACAGGAAAAGAAGTATGAAAAATTGTGCTTTACAAGAAAGAGACCTTCTTTTCCACAGATTTTATATATATTTTTAAATCATTCATATTTTTATAATGAAAAAAAACTTTCATTAGTGAAGCCTTACTTCTAAAATCAAGCCCATATCAATCTCTTACATTCATGGAACATTATAGAATCCAGCTTTCCATTCCAAGTCTTGTAATCAAGCCAATATAAATTTCCATGCAAATAATTGATAACTACATCTTCATGGGTTTTTTTTACATTTATCCAAAGATTTATTTCCAAAGGTTTATTCCATGTTTTATGATCAAAATAAAGCAGCATATTTATTTTTAAATTTTTGTTTATTGAGAATTTCATACATGAGCACTGTATTTACGTCACACCACCCCCTTTAACCTCTCCAATTCCTCCCCTTACATTCTCCCTCTCCTCTCAACTTCATGTCCCCTTCCTTGATTATTATCGTTTTGCACACACACGCACACACACACACACACACACACACACGCACATATAACTAAGTCCACTTAATGGTGCTGAAGTGTGCATATGTTTATGACTGACCACTTGGAATTGGGATTGGGTAGCCCCTCAGGATATTCATCTTCAGAGAAAACGTACTTTTCCATGTATTTTTTAACTTGACAGTACTACAGTGCCCACTTCAAAAGCAACCCTTGAGAATTTTATCACATGACACACCATCATTCTAAAAGTTTAAGAAAAAAACTTAGATAAAAAAATAAGAAAAGGGGGGCTGGAGAGATGGCTCAGTGGTTAAGAGCACTGGCGGCTCTTGCAGAGGACCTGGGTTCGATTCCCAGCACCCACATGGCGGCTACGAACCGTCCTTAACTCCAGTTCCAGGGGTATCCGAAGCCCTCTTCTGACCTCCATGGCATTGCACGACATAGGTGCACTCACAATACATGCAGGGAATACACTCATGGACATAAAATAAAAATAATAAATATAAAAATAAGAAGATGGTTCAGTGGGTTAAAAGCAAGTGCCTCTCTTCCATAGGGCCCAAGTTCAATTCCCGGTACCCACATCAAGCAACTCATAGTCACTTACAGCTCCAGTTCCAAGTGATCTGGCATCCTCTTCTGGCCTCTGCATGTACCCACACACACATGGCATACATACACAAACACACATCCACATAAATAACAACAGACGTTTTTTAAAAATAAAAAAACAATTTTAATTCTCCCTAGTAGCAGAATGAGAAGTGGCACTCTCTGCTTCCCTTTTCACCCAGCACTTACTTTGGGGGACTTATTGTGAATTCTTTCTCTGCCCCTTTGAGATGTACATAAATCTTTTTAAAAGCTAAATAAGCCTCATGACAGTTTTATTAAGTTAGAACTCTCTTTCTCAAGGACCTGAGATTCCTAACTGTAAAATGCCATCATCAATGGACACACTGTCCCATCTCTCGGCTCTCTTGGGAGGGGAAGTAGTTAACCTTGGAGTCATTTTTCCTTTGGAAAGTGTAGCTAGCTGCCTCGATTACAAAGTAAGCTGAGATGGTGAGAAATGTGATGCCGAGCCTTCTTATGTGAGAACTCGGCTGTTTATCTTCCGAAATCATATGCTTGGCACAGCTGCTTGGCTGTAAGGAAGGGTAAGATGTCTTTCTGTCTTGCAATGTCTTTAGCAAATGTGCACACTTTCTGGTTTCAAGATTAGTAAATAATAAAACTGTTTTCTTTCTCTTCTACCTTTTGTGGAAAGATGTTCTTGATTGTGGAAGGTTTGCCTGCATTTCCACAGCAAGACTGTCTGACGCCCTTTCATCATTATTGTGTTTACGAGTCTCTCTCCTTGAAAAGCAACACAAACACTGAAAAAATGAGAGTATTTGTCATTTACTGACTGTGTGATTTGGGGAATTCCTTTTTACTTACAAGAGCTATACAAGGTAAGTGTGGTTCATGGAGGATTACCAACCTCCATCAGCTACACTCAAATTTTCAGCGGTGTCCCAGTATGTATTCAACTCAGGGAATATATGTACATGATGCAGCTCCTTCTTGCAAAGAACTTACTCATAGTGACAGAAGTCCATCAGCTAGCTTCCAAGTCACCATTCTCCAGAGGCCAAAACTTAAAGAATCCTCATCTACAGCAGTAATTTCCAAGAACAAAGAGACACTCTTCATCCTCCAGAATGACTCTGTGCCTTCCTGACACATACACTGCTGATCTGCAGTCCAGGGGGTGCAACAGCCCTGTCCAGTCCAATTTTGCAGCAGTCCTCTCTGACTCTTACCATCTCTCCAGCCCCTCTTCTGTATGTTCCCTGAACCTTGGGAAGAGGGAGTGCGATATACAGGTCCCATTTAGAGCTGAACACTCCACAATCGCTTCTTCTCTGCATATGACAGGGCCCCTGCACCCATAAACTCACAACAGCTGAAGTCAGCCTTCCATCAGAGATGGGGTTGGAGTACACGAGGCCTCATGTCTAGCCAAGGAGCTGTTAGCAATTGATGGCTGCTGGGAAACAGGACTTAGTTTTCTTCCACAGTGTGGTCCCTGAGAGGTTGCCCAGGCTCCAGTGAATGGCCCCCTAATCCACATGCATATGGGCAGCACTAATTAGACTCAATAAACAAATATAAATAGACTCAAAAAGAAATAAAAATAGGAACAGGACATAAAGTTGGAGTGGAGTGTGGCAAGGAGGAGAAGGAGAGAAGAAAGGAAGGTGAATATGATCAAAATATGTTGTACACATGTATGAAATTCTCAGAGAAAAAAATGTCTAAGTCCAGGCAGACAGTCGCATTGCTGCCCAGGATGTGCTGCTAGCTCCGGGCTTTTGTCCTCACTGTAACCTGAGAAAAACACCCTTCGCTTTGAGGAGGAGTAACAACTACGTGAAGAATAAGAATTTCTGAAGTGGGAGAGGGCTGATGATGTAAACTGGGGATGGGGACCATATAGTCTTACCAGGAATTCTTCTTATCTCCAAGATTCAATATGAAGCTTGAGATTAAGCAAAACAATTTGTTTCACACTGATTTAATTTTAGTCTCATAATTTCATATTTCTTTTTGTTTATTTGTTTGTTTGGGTTTTGAGACAGGGTCTCTTGTAGCCTCAGTTGACCTGGAACTCATCGTATAGACCAGGCTGACCTGGATCTCACAGAGATCCATCTGCCTCTGCCTCTGCCTCCTGAAATCTGAGATTAAAAGCATGTACCGCCATGCCCCATCCATGAATCCAAAATATGAGATTTCTGTCTTTGTCTAGAAAAAAAGATTGTTCTTCAAAAATCATGACTCTATCACATGTAAGATCAGAAAGTCAAGGACAAGAAAAATAAGGAAAAAGAAAAACATAACTAAAGAAGATTTAAAGTGCAGCTGGGATAGAGGGTGAAGAACTAAAGACAAGAGGAAATGACAGGATTGCTTGAACTGAGAAGCAACAGACTCTTTTACTATTTGGGGTCCAAATGACAGACTCATTTAAGGGTGAGGCTGTCCTGGGCACTGCAGGGCATCTTTTCCTTTCCTGTACCCAAGCAGTATTCTCAGCTTGCGCTCCTCAGATGCCGGCAGCGACCCTCAATCAACCCTCAGAAATGGGAAACACCGTGTCTTCAGACACTGCCAAAAGCCCCCTTGGGGGCCACAATGGCCCTGGCTGAAAACTGACATCTATATGCTAAATATTGAACTGATAGAATAGAAACAAACTTGGAGAGTCAGTATGTAGCTATAGGTCAAATGTCCTGGACTGCTATTTTGTCATTTAACTCCATAAATTCAGTAAGGCATGAAGAGTACAAAGACAGGAATTAGATGCAATTTTTACACAACCGTTCACAGCTCAGAAGTTTCCCAGTCTGATCATGGCACAGATTTTGATTTGGCCAGTGTTTTTCCTTATGGCTCCTAACAGATATATATTGATTCTTTATTTTCCCTCTAGGTTACTGAGTCATTATTCTTTATAGAGAATTTGATACACATCCGGAACTGAACTATAAAAATTTGCTAATCCATGAAATGATAGCCCCAGAGCCCCCTTATTGTTATCCTCAAGTAATCTGTCTCTGTGTCTCTGTCTTTGCCTCTCTCTCTCTCTCTCTCTCTCTCTCTCTCTCTCACACACACACACACACACACACACACACACACACACAGTGTGGAAGTCAGGTGGGTGGAGCTTGCCAGTACAAAGCTGGACCACAAAGCCTAGTCGTGGCAGCTGCTGCATCTGTCTCAGGAAATTGATCTGCTATAGGAACAAAACTAGCTCCAAATTCAACATATGCTTCGTACCAGTATTTGAAGTTACTTGACATCAGTGTGCATCCTTAGCAATGATGAAGACACAAAGAGGAGTTTTGCTGGAATTCCTGTTGATACAGATTTGCTGTGAGTTAACCACATACCTAATGGAACCTGGGGGAATATTATTAACTGAACTGAGCACGGAATGGAGAGAATGAAGAAATGAAGGGAGAAAAAAATCTCTTGTTCTGTACCTTGTACCCTGAGGGAGGAGGGTACAAGAGAAATTTCCTGTACTCGGAAACAGGTTACATTAATGTTTGCAACGCCTTCTTTTAAGTCTATTTTTCTTCTTTTTATCAGGGGTTAGAGCACAGACGAAGGTGGAGCAGAGTCCTGAGACCCTGGTCCTCCAAGAGGGGACGCATGCCTCCCTGCTGTGCAAGTATCCTTCCTCCGTGGTCAGTATGCACTGGTTCCAACAAAACCCTGGAGGTCATCTTACAACCTTGTTTTATATAGCTTCAGGAGAAAGACAAAAAGGAAGATTAAAAGTCACAATCGATACCAAGGAAGGTTATAGCCAACTAAACATCACAGACTCCCAGCCTGGTGACTCAGCCTCTTACATCTGTGCTGGAGAGGCACAGTGTTCTCCAGGCACCTGCAGCCTGTTCTTAAAGTAGCCAAAGACCTAACTCCACCCTGGGGTGTCAACAGAGTTCCTATGTGATGAGAATCTCACTCTACTGTCTTAGACCTCCTAACTCAGGGAGGCAGTATTTATCAATGAACTTGACACTACAGTTCAGGAATATATTTGATTCATCTGACAGTCTCTGTGGAGATAGTGTCTCTAGGTAAGATATATAGATAGATCAACTCATATCTGATGCATAACAGAGCCATTGATCCTTCTAACAACTAAGAACAAGAGAACACCAAAGTTACTTATATTCTCTAGTCTTCTTTTTTTTTTTTTTTTTGGAGACAAGGTCTTGCTACATATCTCTTGCTGGCCTGTAATTCACTATGCAAATCAGGCTGGTCTTAGACTCATAGAGATCTACCTGTCTCTGACTCCCGAGTGCTGGGATTAAAGGTCTACACTAGCAAATGGTGCCTCTATTCTTCACTCTTTAATGGATTACTTTAGTCCAGACAGATCCCTAGGGAAAGCTCCATGAAACTTTTTCGTAATGCATTTAAACAGAGAAGAAAAGGAGGAAGGAATATAAAGGATCACTATCAGCCTGAAGAATGGGTGTTGTCTAAGTAAGTCTGTAGAGATACAGTATCTTTCAGGTCCCAGAGCTAGGTATATGACTGCAGTCTTAAAACCCAGTGTATCAGTTACTTTTCTGTTGCTGTGATAAAAACACCATGGCCAAGACAACTTATAGAAGGGTTTATTGAGCTTACAGTTCCAGAAAGCTAGGTCCATCATGGTGGGGAGGCTTGTCAGAAGGCAATGGAAGCAGAAAATCTGTGTTTCCACACATCTAACTGGTTTTGAGCAGAAAACACTTGATAAATCAAAATTGATTTCACTTTCAAAAATGCTGATGAATATTCCATTAGTATCTTTCTCGATCATAAACAACTATCCTTAACATCCTAATCTCCAGGCAGGGAGTAAGTAAATCAGCAATTCCAACAAGAGGATCCCTTAAATCCTGTGATAAGATCCTGCATTACCTCACATTATATCCACACATCAAAGAATGAAGAAATGAAGGGAGAAAAAAATCTCTTGTTCTGTACCTTGTACCCTGAGGGGAGGAAATGAGAGAGAAATTTCCTGTACTTGGAAACAGGTTACATTAATGTTTGCAACACCTTCTTTTATGTCTATTTTTCTTCTTTTTATCAGGGGTTAGAGCACAGACGAAGGTGAAGCAGAGTCTTAAAGTGTTGAAAAGATAAAACTATGGTCTGCCAGTTCTCATTTCCTTTCTTGTTCTGACTTCAAGTCTACTCAACTGTTCATTTTGGTCATATTCAATGGTATCTGCTTGTATTATTTCCCTATTGTATTGTTTTGGAAGGGATATTGGAAAGGCCTAATTTCCATTCATGAGTAAGCTATGTCATCTGCCTTTGCCTTATCTTAGAATCCTTGTCCATAATGTGAGGGTGATATTTTCCTTCCATCATTATTCATGATTTTCAATTATTAAATCACTTGACAAATATTTATCAACTATCTAATAGGTGCTATAAAAGAATAGTTGTTTAAATATTTCCTTCTTTTATGAAATATGCCAAAGGCAGGCAGATCTCTGTAAGTTCAAGGCCAGCCTGGTCTACATAGTGGGCTCCAGATCAGCTGGAGCTACAGGGAAACCCTGTCTCAAAAAGACCAAAAAGAAAGAAAGAAAGAAAAAAGAAATATACATCTAATTAAGAACACGTTTTTGTTACCAGATTTCCTGTGAAACAAAAGAACAAAGGGTATTGCAAATAAGAAAATGTCTTTCAAAGAAAGTTTCTAACCATGTTGGAGTGCACACTGCTTCAGCTAGAAATGAGGGAGTTTAACAAGGAGTATCAGGCTGAAGGACAAGAGAGGGTGGTGGCCTTTATTCTATGCAAAGACTCATACAAGATTCTTGAAGTGAGCTCTGTATTTTATGGTGTTTGGAAAGATGAAGGAGCTGAGGACCAAAAATCACTTAGTACATCTGTACAACTCAAAGGTCACAGATAGAAATAACTGCATTGAAGGACAATAAAAAGAACTGTGCAGCTAGTTAATGGTAAGTAAATATAGCTCTCTAGGGACCACATTTCCCTTGTAAGTACAGAAAGGACTAGACATGCTGCCCAGGGTGTGATAAATAATGGTGCCTTTGATTGTTGAATAAGCTGACAATTGCCTTTCAAACACAACAAATACTGAACAAATATTATCTTAAGAGACGCAAGGGCTCTCTAGTTCCAGCAGTGTGATTGTTAGTGTTAATTGTCAATTTGATGGAATTTAGAATTACCTGGGAGAGGGGCCTCTGGTCCAGTAGTAGCCCATGTAAATGAAGATCAGAGGGAAAAGCATTGCTTTTGCCCCATTGCCTTGCATCTCACTGACAAGATCATTTACTTTGCCACCACTATTGTTGCTGCAGCTGCTGTTACATTCTTTTGCTGATGTCAGATCCCAGATTCTTCACTTTTCTAATGTGGAATGAAGACAAGTACCTTTCTAGGAATCCTTCAGACCTTCAGTACCAGATTGGGACCCCTGAGACTTCCATCCTCAAGGACTGAGCAGCTGCTGGGTTCTCAGCCTCCTCCGTGTGAAGACGGACCATATCATGAAAGCCATTCTAATAACTCCCCTTCTAATGGATAATTATTATATCAGTTCTGCTCCCCCAGAGGACCCTAACTAACACAGATTGTGGCATCAGAAGTGGTTTTAGAGAAACAAAATAAAAAGAATGACTTTCTCTAGTGGGCTTAGTGATGTCCATAGGTGGCTGTCCAACTTGACAAAACCTACAGTTACTAAAGACTCCCATAGTAGGATGAAGAGCAAAAGTCCATGGTGTGAACTATTTAAAAACCAAATCCTCCAGCTTGGCTGCTGAGGAGCAGGTACAGGCCTCCCTCCATCTAAAATCCCTAAACAAATAAATTGTTATCAGGAATGGGATTGTTGCGATGATAAAGCTGATCATGTAGTTCTTAGGAATTTGGATTTGTTTCAAGGCTAGAATTTAGATGATTTTGGTACTTTGGTCTAAAAAGGCCCTAGCATTCTGGAAGCAGAGCTCAATCGGCTGTTCTAGTACAAGCCTGGAAGACAAAAATTCTGAAAGAAATGCCAACAACAGAGGGCCAGCTTATAAGGCTTCAGAGTAGAACAAGCACTCTATTAGGAACTAGGCCTGGGACTAATCTTATATTGGCCAATAAGTTGGCCTCATCCTGCTCATATCCTGAATACTTGGTAAAGTTGAGTTTAAAGATAATGGACAGTTTGTTTTCTGGAGGAAAGATATGTGGACAAACTTAAAGTTTCACACAAAGAGAAAACAGACAACAAGCCATCTATAACTGTTAAAAATATTAATGCCATTAAAGAGAAACCTGGTATCTCTGGGCTGGAGAGATGGCTCAGCAGTCAAGAGCACTGGCTACTCTTGCAGAGGACCTGAGTTTGAATCCCAGCACCCACACGATAGTTAGCAATCATCGGTAACTCCCATTCCAGGGGATCTGACACCTTCTTCTGACCTCCATGGCACTGCATGACACGGGTGAACTTACATACTTGCAGGTAATACACTCACACACATACAATAAAAATAATAAATAAAATATTTTTAAAATAAATTTTGAAAAAGAAAAACTTGATACTCCTCACTGGTACAATAGAAAAGGTGTCTTAATGGAAAGACTCCACATATCAAAGGCTCTAAGATGTAAAGACATAAAAAGACTGAGCTGAGAATACCACTGGTGGGGGAAGGGTGGAGGTCCCTGCTTTCTCAAAAGCAACTGCCTAGGAAAGCATTTCCCAAGGGTCAGTATACAGAAGTTCACATAACTGCGGCCTGAGGGAATCAGGCTCTAGCCTAAACTGGCAGCAGAACTCTTGTTCACGTACTAATTTGGGAGACATGAAAGATACAAGACTAATGGGGTCTTACAGCCAAGCTCAGTGGTTTCAGAGCACAACCAAGGTCAGGAATCCTAAAGACAATGAGGCCTTGAGAGGTCATTGCATGATGCTGTGAAAGTGAAGCCTACGTTTGAATGGGGATCCCAGAATATTAGAGATGCCAGGAGCGTGGGGTGTCCACCAAGGACATCTGGGACATAGAATGGAGCTGGCCAGAGAGAGAGAGAGAGAGATGCTGTGTGCTGCAGGGGGCAGAGCTAGAGGCGTGGGACTAGCCATGCTCACTAGAGCCCAGCCGGCCTCACCAAAGCTCCATATTCCCAGACAGGGAGCTACAGAATGAATCATTTCCCTTGCTGTACTTTGTCTTGCTTTGGTCAGATCGTTCCATGCTATGCCTTGATTTTTCTGTTTTTGAATAAGAATATTACTCTGAACCATTGTACATTCTTTTATATGCACTTTATAGTTAAGAGACTTTTAAAGTGTTGAATTTAACTACAGGGACTTTTAAAGTTCAACTGAATGCATTTTCCATTACAACACAGTTGTAAGCCTACAAGGACAGGAAGTGGAAGGTTATGGCTTAAAAATGATATGTCTGGATGTCATGTTGGCATGAGGTGAGGTTGGATAGCTAGTGTTGTCAACCTAACAGAATCTAGAATCATCTGAGAGAGGGGCCTCTTGGCATGTCTGTGGGGATCATCTTGATTGTATTGAGGTGGGAAGGCCCACCTACAATGGATGTTATTCCTTGCCTGGAATTCTGGCCTGTATAAAATGGAGAGAGGGAGCTAGGCAGCAGCATGCAATCAGTGCTCTCTCTTCCTGATTGTGGATCCCATACGACCAGCTGCTTCAAGTTCCTGACACCTCAGTATACTGTGTCCTTGACCCGAGAGCCAGAATAAACTCTCCCCTCCTTAAGCTGGTTTTGTCAGAGTATTGTATTACAACAGAAGAAAAAGAAATGAAGACATGGAGTATAGTTGACAGTGGAATTGCATTTTAGCTTCAAATTATAAAACTGTAAAAATTATAGGAAAGTATTATTTCAGGGAGAGTAGACAGTGGAAAGTTTACCACCTCAGCAGAAGGAAAGCCTGCACCATGGCCCCGCCTTTACTCAGCAGGTATCTTTTTTGGAGGTATTTCCTAAATCTCAGCACAAAGACTTGAGGCTTTAAGTGGAAGAAATAGAACAGAATTAGCATTGAAAATAAAACTGGAAGTTGGACAAATGGCTATTGGAGATAGGTGAGCTTCATACAACAGGGCCCCCAAATCAATGTAAGGTGTTTTCTGAGTCCGTATATAAGCCACAGTACTCAGGGATTTCATGAAGTCTGGCAGAAAGGAGGTTCTGGGAGTCTAAAGACTCCAGAGATTTCAGAGACATTATCACACAGAGATGTTTTAGAGCACTGGCCTAGCCAGACTGGATATATCATGGCATGAGTCTTGTATTTTTAATAAACTCACCAGAATAAGGAGCACATGCTAGGTTGTGGGAGACAGGCTTGAGGCTAGGGTGAAAGTCTTACTGATAGCCATACAGCAGGCCTGAGGCAATGGCCCGACCACTGGAGACACAAGGAAGGCCTTGTGACACTTGCTCCCATTGGCAGATCATGAGACTGATGCCTAGAGCTCACCACTCCCTAATCACCACCCTTGGAATTCTAAATTGCAACATTTAGGTGTGCAACAGTCAGGGTTATGTGGTTTCCAGGAATCCAGGCTCTGTAATCTGAAACCCATTATGCTAATGAGGCATCCTACCCGCTATTCTGTGATAGGATGTTAAGTCTGTTATGCTAATAGGATGCTGTCTGTTATGCTAATAAGGTATCCTACTTGCTGTACTGTGATACGACACTAAACCTGTTATGCTAATAAGGTATCCTACTTGCTGTGCTGTGATTGGATCACTACCCCTATATAAGCTTGTGCCTTCCTGTAATAAAGCAGACCTATGTCACTGAACCTGGTCTCCTGTGTCTGAATCTGGCTCCGCGGACACAGTTGCCTCAACAGCCCTGGGGTCTGGGACAGGGCAGAAGCGGCTATGACAGGAGGCAGCACAGGGCAAGCAGAAGAGCTGCCTCAGTCCAGGGTGAGCTGAGGAGCAGCCTCGTCACCCGTGAGAACGAAGGAGCAGCACCCGCAAGAACAGAGGAGCGGCTGCCATTGGTGGTGACCACACTAGGTGTCAGGGATAATAAGGACAAAATAAGTAAATCAACTTACCTTCGCAGAGATTGAAATGTTTCAACATAGTGTTATCTCATGAGATTTTAACAAAGTAAATATTTCCCCTGCTTTTTTTTCCCTCAAAGCTAACATTTGTAAAGAAAAAATTCCAGAGGCTCCACATGTTATTACCTTGATTGTGTAGCACATAAGAAAATCAACCAAAGGTATAACTGAAGTAAAGGGCCAGTAAGCAAAAGATAAAGTAATTAACAGCTACAGACTAACAAATTATTCAAATCCGGAGTCAACGCACAAGGATTTCAGAATAAATACGATCTGTATGAATGAAAATAAGTTAATAAAAATATCTCAAAATATTCAGCATAAAATTTTATCAATAGCCTGTTCAACACTTGACAGATGTTTTAAAAAATCAAGCCCTGAAAAGATGGCTCAGTGGCCATGAGTGCTTGCTGCTGTTTCAAGGGACTAGTTTGGTACCAGCTCCCATATCAGGCAGCTCACAACTGCTTGTACCTTCAGCTTCAGGGAATCCAAAACCCTCTTCCAGCCTCTGTGGGCACCTGCACATATGTGAGCATACACTCACAGACATATATACCTATACAAATAGAAAAATAACATAAACCTTAAAAATAAATCGTGTGGTCACTCTAGGATTGCTTTTGTGGTACTAAATTTAAGAAGCCATTGATCTGACTGCAGGACAAACAAACTTGGCTTTATTAAACCTGAAGATAGGTCAATATTTGACTTGTCAAGTAAAGAAAAGCATAAAAGTGATTTAAAGTTAACTCAAATGACCTAATAGATGTACAATTTCTTCCACAGGTAGAACAAAGAAAAGGTGACTGAAACAATACTTGAAGAAATAAAAACTAACAGTTTCCTGCTTAGTGAAGTGAAAGACTTTACTAACTCAAGAACCTTAGCAAACTCCAAACAGCCTACATGGAAAACAAATACACAAGAACCAACGTAAACCCAAACTGAAAAAAGACAAGCATCTTCCTGTCATGGCTGTCTTAGTTAGCTTCAGCTATTGACTCAACACAGCCTGGGGCCATCTGAAGGGGTCTCAATTGAGGGATTTCTTTGTTTGGCTTGGCTTGTGGGCATGACTGTGGGGCATTGAGGCATTGAATAGATTGATAATTGATGTGGGAGGGCCCATCCTCCATTCCATTGTGGATGACATCATCCCTGAGCAAATGGGCCTGGACTGTATAAGAAAGCTAGCTGAGGGGCTAGAGAGATGGTTCAGTGATCAAGAGCACTGGCTGCTCTTGCAAAGAACCAGAATTCAGTTCCCAGCACCCACATGGTGGCTAAGAACCATCAGTAACTCCAGGTCCAGGGGATCTGACACCCTCTTCTGACCTCCACAGGCATTGCATGACATGGATGCACTTATATACATGCAGGCAATACACTCATACACATAAAACAAAAATAATAACTTTTTAAAAAAAGAAAGTTAGCTGAGCATGAGCCAAGGAGTGAGCCAGTAAGCAGCTTTCCTCCATGGTTCCTGCCCTGAGCTCCTTCCTGGCTTCCCTCAGTGATAGACTGTGGCATAAGAGCTGTAAGGTGAATTAAGCCCGTTCCTTCTCTGTATTAGCTACTTTTCTGTTGCTGTGATAAAACATTATGACCAAAACCAAATTGTGGAAAATTATATTTGGGCTTATAGATTCACAAGAGAGCCCATAATGGCAGAGGAGGTGTGGCAGCAGGTGGCTGGAGCAGGAAGCTGAGAGATCATACCTTCAACAGCAAACAGAAAGCAGAGCGAGCAAACTGGAAATGGAGTGGGGCTCTAAGCCCACCCCAGTGACGTGCTTCCATCAGCAAGGCTGCACAGACCTGTAACCTCCCCAAACAGCACCAGCAACTGGGGACCGAGTGTTCAAATGCCAGAGCCAATGGGGGACACTTCTCATTCAAACATCTCCCAAATTACTTTCGCCCAGTGTTTTATCACATCAACAGAAAAGCAATTGTTCAATGGTAAAAGTGCTAAAAAGCCAAAGAGAAAGAAAAATATTTTTTGGTTTTAAAAAGCATCAACTGCATTTTTCTCAGGTTTTATTTTTTTTAATTATGGATAAGTATGTCTAGTAAATGTCCCAACCCCTTTGAGCCAGGAAATATATATGGTCTAGGTGCAAATGTACAGTCTAAGAGGCACTGCAGCATATACCAGGTGTAGACAATAGAGTGTTGCACTATATCCAACTGGGAATAGACTTCCTTCTTTGCATACCTCCAGGTCAGAGATGGCCACGGAGGACTTGCTAGAGGTGGGAATGACAGTGGCCTGCACAAAGGCAGCTGTTTTCGACTCCAAGGTCGAAAGGTCCAAAGGTAAGTTCCGTGGACTTACCTTTGAATCACACTTCAGCAGCTGAAAATGCCTGGTTTCTAGTGTTGGTTTAGAATTCTAGTCTGGTTTAGAATTTCTTCTTTGACTCACCACTGCCCTTGAACCTTCATGTCCCCAACTCCTTTCATAAGCACACACACACACACAAAAAAAAAAACAGATTCCTGTAATGAAGCCTCTGTCTATAGAACTCTAGGGGATTCTGGTCTGTTGGATTTTAGAAGGCTGGTACACCCAGCAGACATAGAAGAACATAGTGTCTTTAAAGAAATGTGTGTTCAACTACCTATTTAATGAAAGGACAAGCAGAAATGAGGAAAAGGATATGTATGTATGTCATCCAGGAATTCATTTAATATGAATTACAAGAAGAAAAAATGACGTAGCCTTCTGCTTCTGTGAAATGGACATGAGAAGCTGAATTTATCCCCATGTGGAGATCTAGGAATAAGTTACTTTTAGCAAAAATTCTCATCAAGAAAAATACTTTCAGTGTAATTTAAAATTATCGATCTAATTCAATAAATACATTAAAAGATAAACTCTCATATGCTCCACAATCTTGGCAAGATTATGAAGCAAGACTTCTTTATATATGTATATTTAGAGTTA
>NW_008343597.1:2389829-2448843 GCF_000622305.1 Nannospalax galili | reverse complement strand
ATATGCCCAGTATAGCCTATACAGATACAAATGTAGACATACTCTTTTGACGACTTGCTCCTTCTCCCCCCAAGTCAAAGAAATTTCCTGAATGGAGAGGGATGTGTCTCCTACAGTCAGTGATTCTGCTTGAAGCATGTGCAAACAAAAAATAAACCAGGCTTCCAACAGTGATAACACATGACTTCATCAGCAAGCTTGATCTCAGATGAAGAGCTCAGAATTCCATGAATTTTATAAATCCATCTTCTTGGAATTTTTCCACCTCCTTTTAAAGGGAGAGCCTCCTGCCCTTTATGTGGTTGTTCAAGCATTGGGTCTTGTAATGATCATCACTATCAGTGATAAAGAGTTCTATTTCATTCTAGCTGCTCTGTATGATTTAGCATCATTTTGCTGATATATTCTACAGTATGAGGACCTCTTAGAGTCTCGATGTTGATACCTTAGGAGAAGCAGAATCTCCTTAACGGTAACTCAGTGCAAATACCAGATCCCCGTCTCTCATCAGATGCAGCCAAGGCGAGACTTCTCTATTGCTGCTGTCATCGGCCTCCTTGTCCTAGCCCACCTATTATCCTGTGCAATGTCTTTACTTCCTCCTGATACACACCACATAAGAAAGGAATAAGGGATTTAGGCCTCATCTATATCAAGATGGGATATTCTTCCATCTGTAGACAGGGCCAGGTAAGAAAGAACCCACTGTTGAGCCCAGTACTCCCTCTTAGTCTTCTTAGTTTCCGGCACATACCTCTTCATGATTTACCTGTGTCTTCCATTTCTAACATCAGCTTATGATTCCTAAAATTAGACCCTAAACTATTACCATAATAGACTCAGTAGATATTTGAGTACTCCTTGTTATAATCTGCTTTGAAACTGTAGATATCTTTGCTCAGAATGTCCTTTTCCTTCATAACCATTGAGTCCCCACTGCAAGCCTTCTCATCTGAGCTGATTATTTGCCACTTGTCTCCTCATTAAAAGCTCCCACACATTATGCCATGTTCTGATGACATTTTTTTTGTATATTACTTTTCTCTTTAGGCTACCAAGCATATGAAATAAATACAGTTATGTTTGAAACCCTAAGCCAAGTACAGTATCAGGTATCTTATAGAAACTAAGCAACGGTTAATTGACTATTTAAACACACAAATAAACTAGTGAAAGTTTCTTCACTAAAGACTGGAGCTGATATGTTCTTCAGCTATTAAGAGCATGTACTGCTCTTGTAAAGGATCTAATTTCAGTTCCCAGCATCCCTTCTAAGCAGCTCACAACTATCTGTAGCTCCAGTTACAGGAGATCTGATGAGCTCATCTGGCCTCTGGAGAAAATGGTGTGTACACACAGACACATACACACACACACACATAAATAAATTTATTAAAGTTTCTTTGTAAGAAGTCTGAATTATATACGTTTAAAATATGTAATTATGGAACATGGGTGACACACTAGATACATACCCAGTTACACACACACACACACACACACACACACACATAAATAAATAAATAAAATTTTTTAAGTTTCTTTACTAAGAAGTCTGAATTATATACATTTAAAATATGTTATTTTAATAGATAATATATAATATATTAATTATTTAATATATATTAATAGATAATATATAAGCATTACAACTTCCCACCATATTAGTTTATCATTAAAATTAAAAATGGAAATATGTATTACCATAGTAAAATGTATATCAACATTATTTCATTGTGTATTTTTTACAAAAACTAATTCTAAATACACATCTTGGAATTTACCATTAGTTACAATCATTCATTGCCCTACTGACTTGGTATCAAAAATACAGTTGTTTCTTCTAGCCCTCTCATTAAACTGAAGAAATATACAACATGTAGCCAAGAGGAAAGACGGGCACTGTGCTATTTCTTTTGTACCTTCTAACTTTCAAGAGTAAGGTCTAGTGTTGTCTGCAGATTCTACAGGAGGATGCATTGAATTTCTTGTTTGAAAACAGTACACTAACTAATTTCATCCCAGTTCCAAGAAAGATAATCGAACTGAGAGTAATTTAATATAAAGAATAGATTTTGTATGTTGAGTGTGTTCTTCAAGAAGACACCCACAATTTAATTCCAACCTAATTATCCTGTGCTGCTCATTTATCAGACAAAATATTGACATCTCTCAAGACCATGTAAATTCAATTACAGTAAATGCAAAGTGATTGAACTTATGTTCAAAATTTGTAATCATTTCAGTAAATAGAGCATGATATTGTTATGTGGCACCAATCAATAACAGTTGTTTTCAATGTTTTAAACAAGGTATCTGCAGAGGTTTGTCAGCTGGCAATGCACCAATAATTTGATATAATGCAATTATTTACATTCTCAGACTCATTTTCTACCATTTCAACACACACACACACACACATACACACACACACAAAGATTGAATTATGTGATCTTTGAAAACCTTTCTGTCTCTTTTGATCCCATGTTTTTAACTTTCCATGAGGAAGACAATGCAAATTTATCCTTAGGAAATATAGAAATACATTTCAGAAGTATTCCGTATTTGGACTAAAGGGGGCAGTGCTTTCTTTCACAAAGACGAATAACGAGTT
Organism: Nannospalax galili; assembly: GCF_000622305.1. NCBI lineage: Eukaryota > Metazoa > Chordata > Mammalia > Rodentia > Spalacidae > Nannospalax > Nannospalax galili. Next base: position 2,446,229 of record NW_008343597.1, on the reverse strand, counting down.
TGAAACAGAGCTGTTCATAGACGAAGTAGAAGGAAGCACATTTAGTAGAAGACAAAGTCAGACCTGAAGTTGCCTGAGCACGAGACAAGACAATCTGAACCTCCAGAGAAAGAATGGCCAAGCTCATTGGGGCTGCTTCCTTGGTTCTGTGGCTTTGGACGGACTGTAAGTTGTAGATGGGTTGTTTGAATGCGGTGGGAAAGTTCCAAGAACTGTTCTAAGGAAATGAGGTGACTGGGGGATTTTGTGTTATTGTCATAAAAACATTAAGAATAAAATTTTAAACCTGTCACTCTTTTTCTCAACAGGGGTAAATAGTCAACCGAAGAATGGGGGCGAGCAGATCAAGCAAAATTCCCCATCTCTGACTGTCCAAGAAGGAAGAATTTCTATCTTGAATTGTGAATATAGTAATAATATGTTTGACTATTTTGCTTGGTACAAAAAATACCCTGCTAACAGTCCCACATTCCTGATATCTATACGTTCAACTGTGGTTAAGAACGAAGACGGAAGATTCACAGTCTTCCTCAACCAAAGTGGCAAACACTTCTCTCTGCACATCACTGCCTCCCAGCCCAGAGACTCAGCAGAGTACTTCTGTGCAGCAAGTGCACAGTACTCCACAGGTGCCTGCAGCCTGTACCCAAACTTCAGCTGGGGCCCAAGCCAGGCCATGCTTTGGGTTTCAAACAAGAAGGTACATGACCTTGCTACATTGTATAGTAGCAGGACAGAGTATGATTTAAAGAAGATGAGGTCAGATCAGCTTAAAGAAAGGCTGGTTTTAAATAAATTGAGAGCCAAGATTCATGGCACTCTTCTAAAATTCTACTACTGAGGAGACTGAGGGAGGAGGACCTTGAGTTCAAGGCCAGCCTGGGATATATAGACAGATCATGTCTCCAAAATCTTGAATAAACAAATAAATTGAGAAAATTCTCCCAAGCTTCAGGTGTTAACAGTCTAATCACCACCCATATCTGCTTTCACGAACAGGTTGCTGCGTTAGCCAAAGCATTTGTCTCTGGCTCCCGTTTGACTCTGGAAGGAAGGACATCCTGTCTCTCCCGTGTCCAGTGTTTGGAATGAGGAAGCTAGGTCCTTTCGCTGAACATTTGTGCACCTTGGAAAACGTCAGCAATTAGATGCCAATTGGTTTTGAGTGAAAGAAGTAAAATACACTCTGCATTTTTTTTCTGGATAGTTCTGACTTAACATTGAGTGTGTCTGATGTTCGTATTAGGAGTTGCACTTGTTTGCTTCTTCATTTAAATTCTCCGCGTTGATCAGTTATTGTGCACTGCTCTCTCAGGACAGCACTGCACTCGATACACCGCCAAGCATCTTGTCCTCTGGCTCATGACTGCAAATAGAGGATTTCATGTAGTCACCAAAGGCAAAGGCCTTGCTATTGGTAACTACTGTGATTCTCCATTGACATAAGTACATGGGGCTCAGTATTCAGGACACAGCTCAAAGTTGGAAGTTAAGAACCAGGCCAAGGTCATTACAGAATCATAAGAACTTAGAAGATGTGGGAAATTTCCTAAACTTCAATTAAATCAGGTCTCCACATAGCTAACCAAACACACAGACAGTTCCACTTCAAATTTATGTGATATAAATGACCAAATGTACCTACATATTTCCCTCCTGTACAAGAGTGTGAATGAAATGAATGTATCGCCTGATAAAACGACTTGATGGTTGACATTCTAACTTTAACTATTACTTTGTATCACATTTGACAATTCCATGAATCACTCATACTCTTTTCTATTTCGCAACTATGGGTTAGAATAAAGTGAAATCTATTTCCTTACAGTTCAGGGACAAGCTGTTGCATCTAGCTCAAGTCTTTACTGGCCACTGTTTTTCATTTATGTGGTAGATAGGACACTTGTAAACTTGAGCTTCGATGGAAAATTCCTTTTATGTACAGCTAGCATTGTTCTCAATACCTTAAATATAGAATTACAAGCTAAAAATCTCAGCACCCACATGGCAGCTAACAACTCTCCGTAACTCCAGTCCCAGGGATTCCGACAGCCTCTTCTGACCTCCGTGGGCATTGCACAACACGGGTGCACTTACCTACATGCAGGCAATACACGCATACACATCAAATAAAAATAATAAATAAAATTTTTAAAAAAGTAACAACATTTTTTTTAAATCCCAACTATCAAAAGAAAAAAAAAAAAACAGGATGAGCCATGTTGGCTTTTCTGAATACTGATCACTTGAACACATGCATCTTTGTCCTCAGGCATGTATGAACATGTGTATAAAAGATTTACAAAGTAGCTGTCTCTTAATGCTTCACAAAAATCTGAGTCTTTTGATATAAGCCAGACTCAAAATGACAGATACTGCATATTTTCTTTCATATAAGCCCTCTAGAATTTTTAAGACTTGAAAAGAGAAGGGGGACCAGTCAGGAAGGATACGGGGACCAGAGGAAAGCTTTGCAGTGAATGACAAGGTTGGTTGGGGCTTGCGATCTTTTCCAGTTTGTCTCACAGATCAGCAGACAATGCGAGTGATTAAGTTCTCACAATTAGTTCTAATTTGGAAATTGAGTTGTAATTAATAGAAAGTCAGTAGTTTAGCTTAGAAGTGCACTGTGATATGTTTGTCGCATATTCTAATAATTGCTTTTTAGTATTGTACTTACATATGTGAATCGCGCATGGTGTACATTAATGTGGAAAATATACACATAGTTCACACTATACAACAGTAGGGTTAGGTAGAGTAGATAATATTTTATTATGATATAATACACAATATATTGCACTGCACTGTATAACATGGTATGCATTTATTCATTCATATGCATATTATTCATATGGCTGTGTTTATGTTTTATTCATATTGTTTCATGTGTTTTATTTATTATGTGTGCTTTATGTTGTAGTAAGTTTCTTTTAGAAGGCTAAACTTGAAGTTATACCACACATGCCTGGCTCTTTAAACTCAAATTTATTGTAATGCCAAGAATAAATGAGAACACTTTATTGTCAATATTCTATGGACACGCGCATGTTTAATTCACTAACATGTTGTCAAAATATGTGGCAAATCACATTTCTAAGGTATCATCTCTTTTAAGCTGTAAGAGAAATCATTAGCTATTCTTAAACAACATCTTTCTTAAATCTTTGTATGAAAATATCCTGAATTAGCTTTCATTCTGGTATGAGAGTTTTAAGATGATGACTTTGCAAGTCAACAGTGTTGTCTAAAGATACTTAGAAGGCAACATTCCATTTTTTCATGGCTATTTTACTGCTTCCAAGAAATAGTCCTTTAAATTGCCATGGTTCTGCTTGTCTTTTGTCTGATTTTCCTTTTGTTCTTTCTTCTTAAAGAACCACATACAGTAACTATTAAGCCTGATGAATTTTACCTAGGTGAACACCTGTGGAACCAGTGCGTTGATGCAGACATACACTGTTTGCAACACCACCAAATGCTCCTTGTGCCCTTACCAACACTCCTACAGTGATAGTTACCATTCTGATTCATTTGCTACAGATCAGGTGTCTCTATCCTAATGCACATTCTTACATGTTGGATTGTGTAGTGTGTACTGTCTGTCTCTCCCTCTTTTATACAGCATTACATCTGTCAGATTTATCCACATTGTTGTATATAGCAGTAAGGCTTTCTTAACTAACATATAAGCATTGTACAAATTAATGGGGCACCATGTGATGATTTGATACATGTACATATTATGTAATGTTCAAATTAGGCTAACCATGTCTCCTCAAGCTCTTTCCATTTCTTTGTGATGAAAATATTCAAAATCCTGTCCTTTTTGAAATATATAGTACATTGTTATCTATAATCACCCTAATGCGCAATAGAACATTAGCTTCTTATTACTGCACAGCTACAATTTAGTTCGCACTGGTCAACCTTTCCCCAGATTCCTCAACTCCCCACAGCAGCCACTACTCTGTGCTCAGTTCCATGAACTCAGCTCTTCAGGTTTCATATGTGAAATCATGAGGCGTTTGTCTTCCTGCACCTGGCTGCTTTTACTTACCTTCAGTTCTGCCCGTTTTGTTTCAAATAACAGCATTTCTTTTTTTTTTTGTGGATGAATAGTTTCCATTATGTATATTCACCATGTTTTGTTTTGTTTTGGTCTTTTTGAGACAGGGTCTCCCTGTAGCCCCAGCTGTCCTGGAACTCACTATGTAGACCAGGCTGGCCTTCAACTCACAGAGATCCGCCTGCCTCTGCCTCCCGAGTGCTGGCATTAAAGGCATGTGCCACCATGTTCATTAATCGTTTCGTGGACACTTAGGTTGTTTCCATTTCTTGGCTATTATGAACCATCAACAAACACAGGACAGAAATGCATCTTTAGTTTACTGATTCCATTTCCTTTGGATATAGTCTCAGTATTGGGATTATTGTATCACATGAATAGCCTATACTCAGTTTTTTAAGATCCTCTATACTGTTTTCTACAATGGCTTTACTAATATACGTTCCCACCAAAGAAGTGTTAACATCAGTCTTTTTAAAATCTCCATTGTTACTAAGAAGTAGAAAAGATTTTTAAATTACTATGTTTAATTTTGAATCCAGATGATGGTTAGTTTATTTGTTGGTCGGTGTTTGGGTTCCTGGCAGGTTTTCAATACTGTAAATAAATCTGCTGTGAAAACTCTTGTACTCCTCTTTAGTGGGGGTGGGCACTTACTTCCGTTATTTATAAGTCCAAAGATCATATGCAGGGAGATTTCTTTTTCTTAATAGATATTACTAAATATTTTTCCAATAGTTTTACCAACTTATAATTCCTTCATCAACATATAACTCTTCTGTTATTTTGGAGACTTAGATTTTGGTCCTTTTTGGTAGAATGTGGCTATTTGTGAATTTAATTTGCATTTTCGTGGTGAATAATGACGTAGAACAGCTCTTCTGAAAGCTTGCTGTCTTATTTTGCATACTTTTTATTAGATTGTCTTATTAATTGTTTAGCATTTTAATTATTTCATACTTGTTCTTCTCCAACTCAGGGAAGGGCTTATGCTGATGTCGTCTCTGGGCTTTAGAGGTGTGAAGTTCCACTAGAAGACAGAACGCTACATACAAGCCCATCTGCTGCATCTGCTCAAGCTCTTCGCGGTGACCCAAAATCCACGTTTCACTCATTTTCAGTCCTTCATTATATCTTATTTGTTGTATTTGTAAACTTATATTATTTTTAATTTTTATTTAACGCCTGAGTGTTCTGCCTGCGTGTATAGAAGTGTATCCCATGCATATAATGTCCTCAGAGGTCCTGGAACTTCAGTTACAGGCAGTTGTTAGACACTGTGAACAAAACCCCAGTACCCTGCAAGAGCAGCCAGTGTTCTGAACCACTGAGCCATCTCTCCAGCCCCATGAAATAATATTCTTATGTAAAGATTTTTCTAGCATTGATCTAGTCGTGGGTGCGGTATGTTACCTTTAGCCAGTTAGCTTCTTAGCACCTGACAGAAGAAGCTCCATTAGTAATGCCTCGTCAGAAACATCAACTAACTGGGATCTCATTTTATCACTTCATAGTTATTTTTGAAGTCTTAACATTTGATCAATTTTTAAAATATTATAAAAGGAGAAGTCAAAAGTAAAGGATCCATCATGTTATTCTCATGTATATTCTTTTTTATCTTTGTCAAACTAGATAATCAGCTTTATACATCATTATGATTGTGATATCTCTGTATAATGGACTTTTATCGAGCCCTAAGAGAATAAGATTATATACTATTTTGCAGGAAAATGGATGCAACTGGAAATCATTATATTAAGCAAAATAAGCCAGACCCATAAAGACAAATGTCACATTTTGCCTCCTATGTGGATCCTAGATTTCACATACATATATTATTTTATATATGTAACATGGAAATATGTGAGACTATGAGGGAAAGGAAAGAGGCAATTATTCTCGAAGCACATGCTCAGTACTACACACATATTACATGCTGGAGGAAAAAATATGATAAATTGTATAGCATCTTCTCTTACTGAATTCACAGTCTAGTTAATATAGGCATGGGCAACTGATAAGACAGAGCTGAGATGAAGGCATGAGAAAAACAAAGCAAGCAAGGAAAAAGCAAGAAAGAAAAAAACAAGAGAAGCGTGACAGCAGACAGAGAAGCCCCACCCCAGCCTCAAAGGTGAGTCAGGAAGTGCTGGATCGTGTGTTCTAGGCCTGGAGATTCCATAGAAGTTCGTCAGGTTGAAAGACAGAAGAGAGGAAGGCAATTATCTTAAAAGAAGGAACATCATACACACATGCATCATGCACACAAAGCAACAGAGAGCAAGGAGAATTTGAGAACTGAAGGCTAGCTATGTGAATTCTGCATATATACAAAGGTATATGAATGAAATATATATCATTCACATAATATACATATATATCATATAACTCCAGTTGGTCACTTAATTCAGTCATAGATGTGGGTATGATTCTATGTGTTATGAATACGCATTTGTGTGTGACAGTCATAAAACTGTCATATCACCAATATAGAGAAACCATGATCTCAATTTACACATGGAAAGTTACAAACTTTGTGAAGTCACCAATGTGTCCTCTATTTACTTGATATTCCATAAATAAGCTTATTTATTTGAAGCCTAGTATGTGCCTTAGACTTGAATACAGGAGATACAATAGGGGGAAAGAAAGACATTGTGCCAATCTGTCACAGAGGAAGAATACAATATCTAACAGAGGCATCTAATTGGAAACAAAATGAAAAGATATTTGAAGAGATGATCTAAATTAATAGCTATAAAAGAATTAGCAACAAAGTCAGAGCACTATAGAAAAAGTAAAAATAGAATGTATAAAGACACAAAGTCAAACCAGTTTTGGAGAGTGACATTGAACTTTAACTCTAAATGGCCAGGGCATCCAACTCAAAATAGGCAACAATAACTCTAGAACTGAAGCAAGAAGCAGGAATCACTGTGAAGAACTGTAAGTCATTATGAGGTGTTTGCACATTATTCTGAGGCAATAATGAAGGCTGCAAAGAATAAGAGCAGCGATGGTGTAAAGAGAAGATTATCGTTTGAAAGATGGCTTCCATTTCACAGACACATGCATATGTGTGTGTTGTCAATTTTCTCATAATTTTTCTCCTTCTCTGGCTAATCCTGTAATGGGTCTCTCGACTGCACTGTATTGATAGGGCCCTTCCGACAGCAAGGAAAGATTTATGTTGAAAACTTAGTTAAGAACAGTCAAAACCCATTTCTTCTATTCCATTTTTGCTTTCTATTCTTTGACAGTTTCTTTTTTTAATATTTTGTTTATTTTTTATTTATTTAATAACCACATGATTAAAAGAAGCATTTCATTACAGCTTTAACATATTCAATAACAATTTCCAGAACAAAGATACATCTATTTCAAAAGTGGCTGTAAATTTTTAGGTTCATAGTTGAATTAATACAGTTATACAATATTGAACTCAGTATAAACCTTGTAAGACATAAAATTGAATGAGTTTTTAACCTTTAAAAAAGATCTCCATTTCATTTTAAAATATGCTGTTTCCTACAGAAAGACTCATTTTTAATGCTACTAACACTTAGATGTTTGCACATGCGTCTCTAATCTCTATGTATCTGATCATTACTAGTCACAGTCAGTTACACTTGGATCCTTGGTACCTGGGTATGGATATAAAGTCATCAGGTAGATCTGAGAAAAATCGGTTTCAGTGAGAGAAAGGGGAGATTAGCGAGGACAATGGACGGTATAAATACCACTGAAACTGGTTCTTCTCATTCTCAACAAATGCCCCACCTCCTACTTTTATGTTTTTTTAGTGTGTGTATGCCGACTGAGCTTAATCAGGGTTACCTACGTGTGTGTGACTGGGCACTTATTTCCTGGAGCATAGGGCAATTTATCAGTGGCTCTTCCTTCAATATTTATCTTAAATATGCCTTGGAAAGAGGCAGGACCCCATAAACCCTTCCCCCTCCCATGATGACATGTTGATGGGCCCAATCTCGTGCCAGTCTTGTGCAAGTGACAGCAGGTGCAGTGAGTTCATGACTGCAACAAACATGCCGTGTCTAGAAGACATCTTTTTACAGCACACCTCGCCATGCTCCTGCTCTTCCATTCTTTCCGTTCCTCTGTCCCAGTGTTCTCTGAGCCTTTGGAGGGGGTGATAGAGATGACCCGCTTAAAGCCAAGCACTCCACCATCCCGTATTCCTGGCACGTCGACCCATTATGAGTCTCTGCCTTAATGGCCACTCACTACAGGAAGAAAGTTCTCTGATGAAGACAAAAAGCAGCGCCAATCTATAAACATAGACATGAGCATTTAGAAGGCAGTTAGCCGCATATCCATTTAGCAAAAACTACAGTAGTGGGTCCCCCTCATTCCCACCCCGCCTTAGGGCCCAAGGCCTATCCTATCCGCCATCTTTGACCCTGTGGAGGGAGAACGTTCATATTTTAAGTAACACTTCTCACCTTAGCCATAGGGAGGCACTGTATACTGCATACTGTAAAAGTGTTCTGGGTAGATGCAAACTGTATCTGACCAGAATGAAAGTTTTATCCTGTCTTTGGGGGCATTAAACCTTCCTCTGAGCTGAAAGTCACCACTACTCAGGTGCTGGTTCAGATGCTGGCTGGGTCCACTAGGTCTGCTGGGGAGACGAGAGATGTGAACTGCTGAAAGAGCTTTCAGATACCCTAGAGGAGGCCCTAAAGGTGACCGAACCTTTAGGGCAGGAACAAGGTCATCCTCATGTCCTTAGAAGGAGCCTTTGAGAGTCAGGAATAAGAAAAGCTCTGTGCTTCTCTGGTGTCCTCTTTTCAGTGAAGGAGAGAGAAAACCATCCTTTCTGAGCATCTGATCAGAGTTTCCTATGCCCTTTTATTGTCTTTCTGATGAAAGATGAGAAGTCAACAAGCAAAGCAGAATCCTTAGGCATGACCATCCAAGAAATGGAAGATGCTACTCTTCGCTGTAATTCCTCAAACGTTCTCATTCTCTACACTGGCTCAAGCCGAAGCACAAAGAAGGTCCTGTGCTCCTAATGATGTTATTGAAATGTGGAACAAACAATTGCTATGCTTAATGAAGAAAGAACCAAAGTTTCCTGTGTATCACAGCCTCCTCGCCAAGTCACTCAGGCACCTTCTTCTGTGGAGTAAAGGCCCGATGGTACCCAGGCCCCCAAAAACCATTTAAACCTGAAACTGAGGCACAGATACTCAGCTGGCACTAGACTCCTAGAGGACATCTACCATAAGGATCATCCATGAAAAAAGAGGAACCTGAAGGAAATTCATTTCCTTCCACACATAACACAAAATACTTACACGATACCTAGTTTTATATTATTTTCTTTATATATATAATTGATTGGTGCTCATAGGGCACATAGCCTAAACTGAGAAGAGACTCACCTACATTTTAGATTCTGAACCATACTGAATTGGTATATGACTTAAGCAACACACGTGAACCTCTTCTAAGTTCCTGAATGTCTATCTAAAAACAAAAAGTAATCTTTTTTTTCCACTAGGTACCCATAGTTTATCAGTAGAAAATCAGAAGAAAAATACCCTTTTGTCTAATTCCTTATCAGAATTTGGAATGGTAGATATTAGACTGCTAATGTTGTCATTGACCCGGAGAGACCACTAGCAATATTTCTTCTAAGGTTTTCAATATCCATTTTTACTGGGAAACACTTCCAGGTCTATGCTGGAACCGACTTCTCCATAGTGATTTCTTCTGTTTGATTTTGAGCTTTGCATAGCTATCCTGTGTTATCAACATCATTCCTCTTACCTTGTTTGCCCAAATATGTGCTAGTCAAGATCCCGTAACATTAAACTCAGCATAATACTAGGATGTAGTAAGATCTCAACAAGTTTGATTAACTGGTTTATTTATAAAAACTTAGGGTATCTGGTTGTGGTGGCACATGCCTTTAATCCTGGCGCTCGCTGGGGGTTGGGGGGCAGAAGCAGGTGGATCTCTGTGAGATTAAGACTAGCCTCATCCCCACAATGAGTTCCAGGCCAGTTGGAGCTACAGGGAGACCCTGTCTCAAAAAGACAAAAAGAAAAAATAAAAATAAAATAAATAAATAAAAAGAATTTAGGGTAGCAAAGAGAAATCAAAGAAAAATACTCTTCTTTATTAGAGAAGTTAAGTCATGGATCTTCATTAGTAGAAAATAGTATTCACAGACTTGAAAAATAAACAATATATAGTAACTGAAATAGCTCGGGTATTGAATTTAATAGATAAATATTTTAAAGCAGCTATAATAAATATGTGCAAAGAGCTAGAGGAAAATATGTTCAAGAAATGAATAAATATATATTCTTAATAAGTAAACAAAATAAAATCTCAGCAGAGAAACAGAATCCATAAAAACAAACAAGTAGAAAATTTAGAAATGCATATTATAGCACCTTAAATTAAAAATTCATTGGACAGCTCAATAGCAGACTGCGAATGGCCAAAGAAAGAGAACATAAATCAATAAACAAACTAGGGTATAGTCATAAAGTTCAATATTACTCAGCAATACAAGAAAATAAACTACCGATCCACCAAGAAATGAGTTTTTAAAATATTACCTTGGAAAAACATTAAGCACAAAGAGCATATACCATATACTTTCATATATGTGAAATGCAGAAAGAAAATCTGCTCCTTGGTAACGAAATCACTGGCAACACTGAGTCAAAGGAGCTTACAGAACAAGGAATATTTTATGTTAGCGTTAAGTTTACACAGGTGTATTTATTGCCAAAATATTTATTGATTTTTGAGACAGGGTCTCACTATATAGCCTCAGCTGGCTGGGAGCTTTCTATGTACACTAGACTGGCCTTGATCTCACAGTGATTTCCCTGCCTCTGCCTCCCAAGTGCTGGGATTAAAGGTGTGAGCCACCATGACTGGCTTCAAAATACTTTAAATAAAGCACTTGAAATATGATGTCTTATTTCACATAACTTAGAACAAATGAAGTTGATTTTTAACATCAAATTATTTGGGTTCTAGAACTCATTATTTTCTTATGCTTATACATGTGTATGTGTCTTTGAGTGTATGTGCATATATATGCCCATGTGGAGGTCAGAGATGGACACTGCCTTCACTTTATTTTTTGAGGCGGGGTCTCTCACTGAACCTGAGGCTTTCCAATTAGCTAGACTAGATAGGCATCAAACCCCATGTATCCTCCTGTCTCCACCTCCCTAGTTCTGGGATTATTGATGTGTACCACCACACCCAGTTTCATGCAGCTGCTGGAAATGAACTCAAGTTCTCACGGTTGGACAGCAAGCACTTTACCAATTGAGCTATCGCCCCAGACCTCGTGATATTCTTTATCATGACTTTTAAATCAATAGAAATCATTCTCCTGTGCTCTAATTTGGAAGACATATAAAGGTAAACGTAGAGACTGTGGACAGGATATCAATGGGTAGTATGTAATGATTAAAGCTCAGTTTTGTGTATCAGAGCACCCTCAGATCCCAGTTCCCCATTTCCCATTTGTGATCTTGAGCAATTTTCTGAGCCTCTACATCCTCCCTGTGAAAGGGGCGTGAAGAAATATAATCTCTCACAAGGTTCTCCCTCGCCACGAAGTGAAGATTAAGTAAGACTATATCCATAAGGGTCTTAGAATGTGGTCAGCGGATTTTAGCTTGTATTTTTCATAACTAACTAAAAATGGTCCTTTGAAAGCAAGACTAGATTCTCTCGGTAAAATTTTGGGAGATCATCAACCTGAAGCAGAGGCTCGAGACGCCATTTTCCTTTCTCTGCTTGGACAGTAACCGGAAATGAAGGTGAGAGGCGAGTACAAACAACTACCGTCATGCCTGGGAGTGGAATCATGGTAAGTGTCTCACAACAGGGGTGATCCTTCATAGCAGCTGCTCCGGGGCAAGCAAATAGAGCCAAACGGAAGTTTGCCTTTCTCCTGATGAAATGTGATTATCCAGCTCACACATTGGGACGAGAGCCAGAATTCCAACATCATCAGAAAAGTGAATGCACTTTCAAAGAGGGGTTGAAAACATGAAATTAGAATAGGCAGGAAAGAATGACAGCAGTTTAATATTGTGAAGGAGTTTGTGTGTAAGAGCATATACATAACCCCCTCACTAGAACATGGAACTACATCTGCACCTTAATTTATAATATCTTTTCTTACGGGGAGAAGAATATAGAGAGATCACTTTTATTTCAAGTAACTTACAAAGCAGTAGTTTTCATTATGGCATTTTCAAACAAAATTTATTTTTGTCGATTTTCTCCTCTGTTCTCCTTCCCCACCCCCAAGCAGACTCCTACTCTCACCCTAAGCAGACTCCTACTATTAGTGCCCTCTTCCTAATACCTCTCTCTTTTCAGTTGCCCACATTCATATATGTATATATATATATATGAATACATATTTATTAAAAGCTAGGATGTCCATAAGAGAGAATATATGATATTTGCCACTTGACTTCATCTAACAATTTCCAGTTCCATCTATTTTCCTGCAAATTTCATAATTGCATTTTTCTTCACAGATGAATAAGAGTCCATTGTGTATATATACCACATTTTTGTGATCTATTCATTTGTTGGGACATCTAGACTGATTCCATTTTCTTGATATTGTGACTAAAGCAGCAATGAACATGGGTATGCTAGTACTTCCACAGAAGGACAAAGAGTCCTTTGATTATACATCCAGAAGTAGTAGGCTGGATCATATGGCAGCTGTTTGTTTTTTTTTTTTTTTTAATTTTCCAAGAAGGGAGTTATACTATTTTTTTTATATCCATCATAGTGGTCCCAAAATCTCTAGAGAATGACTGAATGAATTTACATGCCTGAACACAGCTGGGGGTTCAACTTAATCTATCCAAATAGGAACAGGATATGGCTTGAGAACTTTGCCATCATACCAACTTCCTGTTGTAAACCAGCTGCATTGGACTAAGAAGATAGCTCATTCAGTACAATGCTTGTCATGAAAGCACGAGGACCCAAGTTCAGTCCCCTAGAACTTATGTTAAAAAAACCCAGGTGTGGTGGCACATGCTTTAATCCCAGAACTGGGAAGGTAGACCAGCAGCTCTCTGGGGCTTGCTAGGAAGCCAGCTTAGCTTACTTGTTAAGTCCAAAGCCAACAATGGACCTTGTCTTAAAAATCAAAAGGGTAGTAGATAACATATGAGGAACCATAGCCAAGATTGTACACCACACACACACACACACACACACACACACACACACACACACTCTTTCCAGTGTATCATGGAGTAAGTACTGGTGACCCTGTCCCCTCTGTAGAGACAGCAGTTAAAGAGAGTATATGGTTGGGAGAAAGGAGTAGGAAAGTCATCGGGATTGAAAAATTGACCAAAAAGAGATAGCAAAGGTTTGGAGCCTTTTGCCTTCATTCCTGGTTTAACTCTTGCTTCATATGTTTCTTAGCAACTCTCATTCAGGACAACTCAGGGGATAAATCTTGCTGTTTCCTTCTTGTGCAGCATCCAGTGTGTCCCAGGAGGGCATTCAACCACAACCAGAATATCTAGACAGAAAGTGAGACTGTAGCGTTGCGCTGCTTAGATGACACAAAGGTTGTATATCATGTACAGCATTAGTACAGAAGGCCTGCAAGTGGATAACTTACTGTCCTCATCTTTCAGAAGACAAATGCAGAAATTAATGCAGCATAGGGTCGATATTCTGTTGAGCTTCCAGAAAACAGCTAAAATATCTGGCTCATCACACCACTAGCACAGCTACAAGACTCTGTAATATATTTCTATTGTCTCAGACAGCCCACTATGAATACAAAATGATAAAAGAAACTTACAAAACGACAGAATCCAACCTGAGATGATAGCCAGTTCCCACACTCTCAGAGAAGACTCACAAACTCTACCCAGTATTTGTTAGTAGCTAATGGTTCGGTTACCTAAGACTTGATCTTGAAAGGCAATTGTTGAATTCATTGTGGGAAGTTCTCCCTCGCAGACACCTCAGTGAGCAAGCAAGAGCACGTGTGTTCTGTGCTGTCCATACAATGGCCCATGACAATCTTGCTTTCTGGAGCTTATTATATACACAGCAAGCCAAAATAAAAAATAAATACAAAATGATACATACATACATATGTACATAAATATATGAAGAGCCTTAAAACAGGAACTCAAAACATCCATCAGAAATCGACTGAGGAAGCAGTCCCTTTAAAGCAGCAGCTGGAGTTCTGAAAGAGAGTCCCAGGCAGAGCAAAGTGTCTTCTCAGGTGAGGCTGCCGAGTGAAACAACAAATACTAACAGAAAGATAACATCATCAAATTTGTGCTTTACAATCATCCAGCAGAAACTGACTGAGGAAGCCCTGTGAAGGCAGTCATTCAGAGTTCTCCACTGACAGTCCTGGGCAGAGCAGAATGTCCCTTCAGGAGAGGCTTCTAAGTAAAAGAAGGACTAGCAACAGATAGAGATAACAACATGGTCAGATTCAGTGCTCACAACATGCAGCCGACACTGACTGGGGAAGGCAGCCAGCTGAAGTTCCTGATTGAGCTTCCTCTCCATGGATGAACTCCATGATTGAACTTCCCATAGCTGAACTTTTGGCTTCTCCTTCACAGTGTAAACACTTAAATAGTACGGTAAACAGTAGTAACCTCTGTTAAAAATAATTCACCATCTAGCTGTTCTCGAGGGCACAATCTTTTTACTCTTGGGATGTTTTATTTTTTTCTCCATGTTAGAGTTGTGAGACAGCCCATTCTCAGACTAGTGTTCTTGGAAGACACTTGCTAAAAACATGCTTGCATCTGAAATGGGTGGGAACACAGTCCCACTTCCATAGTTTCCAGAGATATATACACAGACATGCATAAAATGTTATACTTTATATGTTACTTTTGTATGACACATTCCACGAGAAGAAACAGACAGAAACGTGGTGCTATCCAAAGGTATGGCTCACACATTGTAAAGTATGCTATCATGATAAATTGTCATGTACTGTTGGAGCTTACTGAGAAGCTGACTCTGGAAGCAGGACTAAATTTTCTCTGATTCATTTCAGATCAAAGCATATTTGTGTCAACTCTCCTATACTGGGGAGGAAATTCCTCTCCCAGACACCATAGGCTGTCAGATAAAAAGCCCAGTGTGCAGTACAAGTTGCTTCTTTTCAAGCTGTTGATTACTGGGGTCCCAAAGATTCCCATAAAACATTACATGCTATTGCCATTGTCTTTGTTTACCCTCCAGAATTGATGTTAAGATCATATTTCTAAAGACACCGCATATTTGAGTCACAGGACATGGAGAAATCACCTAATACCAACCTGAAGCTTCATCCCTACTGGTTCACTTTTGTAGTGCCAGAAAGTAAAATAACAACTCCTCTGGTAAGGTGTGCCCACTGGTACAATAGTGGCATGAATGTCATGGGCATAGCCAACCACTTTCTCTTCCCTCAATCCTATTTCCTCACCTAAGGGATTGAAAACATAATGGAACCATAAATGGAAAGCTCAAAGTATCAACTCTTTCCTGGTTTTTACCTATTTCTAGGCAATTTGGATATTCCTCTCCTACCTGTACTCAAGCTAGAATTTCCATATTTATTGACTACCTGCTTTCATTGTTGTAGTCAATCATTTGTATATTCAGGAAGAAAAACTTATATCCTCTGTAAAACTCTATAATTGCTTCAGATTGCTTTAAGAGAAATACTCCAATTTGTTTACCCAAAATTTTTCTCCTGATAATCTTTGGATCAAACCCCAAATGTGGAGCATGTGCCCTGGATGTCTGCAGGATTCACAACCGCATCTTGAAACCTACGGGAGCAGTCATAAAGAGGACTAACATGAACCAGAATAAACTGCAACTGTCCATGTCTTCAGTCTAGCAATTATCCTGTGGGTGTGTCCTCATTGATTTCAAATTTACTTCCACAACCCCAAACCTAGCTGAAGCCACAGAATCAGAAACAATGCACTCAGTACCTATCAACCCTCCATCAGCAAGGACACCAATAAAGGTTCTAATCTCTATGAAATTTTGAAAACTAGAATATAAAATCAGCTGAATTTTTTAAAAGACTCAGAGACTAATAGACGTCAAAACAACAGTAGGGAAAAACACCCTTCACCCTCTGCCACAGTAGGAAGGAGAATTTCAATTATGATTTGTAATTCACAATGACAACATGATTTATGGTGTTTTATGGTTTAGATAAAATGCTGGCAAAGACCCATCTAGATACACTAGAAGATGCAGTGCCTATACTCTGTAAGCTGCTGCAATGTGAGTCCATAAACCCATTTTCCTTCAGTTTAGTAAGTGTGAATTACTACCATGTGCTAACAATAAAAGGCAATGTCCAGGTTCCCAGCTTGGCAGAGATCATGAAAAGGGCCATTTAGGGAATGGCTTCTAATTTTTTTGAGGGGGGGAGGGTGCGGGTTAACATGTATCCTATCTTCTAACATGTTGAATAAAGGTAGGATATAGGATAAAGGAGACTTGATTTCAATACTTGGCATTCTGGTATAATGAACTCGTTTCGTCCTCTGGAAACAGAGTAAAGAATATGATACAAAAGTATTTTGCTAAAATATTTATTTTTTTGCTATCGTGTATATGAACATTCTCACTTTTGCGCTAAAAGAGAAAGTTGGGGGTTAGAGTGAGCTATCTGAGCACTTCATTCTAGCTGGCTGGTGGTTCAGGCCACATAGTCACATTAATCTGGGAAGTTTTCGCATTGGAAAACCAAAGCTAGGAAGGATGATGCAAATATTTTGAACACAGCAACACTAATGTTATAATTTCACAGCAGGTAGAAATAATCATGCTTTACTAAGGAACAGATGTTCATTCCTTCAGCAGACTATAGAGACTGGACTATCAAAGGAAAATGAGCTCACATGTGCTTTCATGACACGTCTGTGCACAGCTACACTAGCTGTTGCTCTACTGATTGGAGAAAAGAACCCGAAAGTGAAGTATTGACAATTTCTAGCTAATTCACACCTTTTCCATGATGTTAGCACTCACTCTATCTTGTAAAGTTGTTAATAACTCAAGAGACAAAAACCCCACTGATATCAAGTATATTTGCAAGACATTAAAAGTATAGAGTTTTGGGATCCTATAAAAATGAGTTGTTGTCCTAAGGATCAGAAAACTGGTATTTCAGATGCCGTGGTCTTAAGAATCAATGGGATGCTGGGGTGAGGAGGATTGGGAAGCAGTGAGACAAAAATTGTATGCCCCTCCAAAGCAGGAGAACATTGCAGAATAGAGAACAGCAAGAACAGAGCAGCCAGAGATTGCGAAGGAGTGCTGTGGAAGTGCCTTCTGGACATGACGTAGCTGCTACACCCATAAAGTCACCACAGCTAGATTAGCTGCACACTATTGGGGCCATCGTGCAAGGGGGAGGGGCTCATGAGGCCCCAACCCTCAGTGAGGGACTATAAGGAGTTAATGGGTGCCGGGGAAGGAGGGTCATTTTCTTCAGTGGTGTAGCTGTTGATAAGTTGCCATTATTCCAGTAAATAGCTCTCCACTCATGTTCACATGACTCTAATCAAACTCAGTGGGCCACAAAAAATATTAAACTGGGGAGGGACTTATTGGGAAGAACAAGGGTTTCAGCAAGAGGGTGGACAATGAGATAGGATATTAAGAAGTTAAAAAATGACCAAAATTCAGTATATGCGTTTGTCAAAACAAACGAGACAACCATAGGGTGGAGATTTCACAGATGCAGCTTCCATACCATGTCTAGAATGTATTATCTGGCAGCAGGTATCCTGTTCCTCTGGCTTTCTCAATCTTTTCACCTCCTCCTCCATGGTGTTTCCCGAGACTTAGGTGTGGGGGTTTCATTGTAGATGTGTCAATTGGGGTTCGCACCACACAGTTGCTTACTGTCTGAATTCTGATCAGTTGTGGAACTTTGTAATGGTCTCCGTCTGTTGCAAGAAGAAGATGCCTTGATGAGTGGTGAGAGCTACACCCACCTGCAAATATAAGAATGAGTATTTAGACTATAGTAAGAAATTACACTGGTCTAGGAAAGTAGCAGTAGTGGGTTTTTCTCTAGGGTCTATGACCTCTCTAACATGACAGCACCAGTTGACATGCCAATGTGGATGAGGAAAATGATGGAGGGTCCCACCTCTTGATGAAGAACTACAAGTAATCAATGAATGTTAAGGAAGGAGAATTAATTTTCTTGAAAGAAAGCTTTCTGATAGGTTATCTAATCCCAAGTGTTCAGCCCTAAACACATGCACACACAAGCACCATTAAATGGACTCAGTGCATTATATGTATACATATATGCATATTATATATGTGCGTAGTTATAAATTTATGTGTGTAAATGTATGTACATAACAGTAATAGTCAATTAAGAGGCTAAGAACTTGAGAGAGCACAGTGGGGAACAGGGTAGGAGATGGTGGGGGAATGAAAGGGGCAGAAATGATGCAAATACAATACTTGGGTATGAAATTCTCAAAAACCATATATATATTATATATTAAATTCATCTGTATATGTGTTATCATCTCCTGTAGTTCTATCCACCGGAGCCCTGCTATATCAAAACAACTTCTAAATATACACAGTTGAGAAAATGCATTGAAGCTGTCAGGTAAAAAGATCTGTTTATTCTTCTATCAGAGTCCGTTGTGTACTTGGTAGTTGAAAAGCATGTAATAGTGTATCTCATTATTTTGAGAATTGCTAGACAGGGAGAATTACCAGTCGGCAGATGACTAGTCTACATGGATGAGCTTCCCTATTTAAATAGTGCTTCTACTTCAGAAAACAATCATGAAGCATCTCTTTGGGACTAAAACATGCACATTCTCCAAAAGCTTGACAAAATAAGACTTTCTTTTCCTAGTTCCTTTCTAAATTAGTTATTTCTGGTGTTATTAAATATTTGATAAATTCTTATGAACTTAATATAAAATACTGGGGTTTTTTCCTGTCCATAAACCATAAACCATGCCCTAACATTTTGTAACTCTACTGAATATTAGAGAACTGGGGTAAAACTTCAATGCTAAGTGCCCGTGCTATTTCATTCACTTCCCCAGTAGAAGGAAACCTTCCCTATAAACTTCACTGTGCACTTGATTTGAGCTTTTACTTAAGTATTTTGAGTGTGTAAGTCTAATTTACCCCTCCTCTGTTCTAAATCCACCTCTTACAATTAACTTAAGCTAATCCTAATGAGAGTAAAGAATGGAAAATTCAACACATACAACACTAACTTTCCCAAAGGAGATTTATAACCAATGATAGAAAATGCATTTTATAAAATTGGTTAGAAACACCCTCTGTAAACCTTAGTCAAACAGAGAACTTTCCACAGCTGCCAACATTTCCAAACTCTTCCAGACATTTTTCTCTACTCTGGTTGCTACATTTCAGTGAGAAGAGTGAAGCCACTTACGTCTCTTACTCGTCATTGATTTTTCCTGTTACATATGATATCTCTAATAGAAGCACTAGAAATTCAGCCGTTTTCTAGTCTGGGACCAAGAAGGGCCTAAGAAATCCAAATGAGTAGCTCTGATGGTCTTTCTGAAGACTTTACCTTTTCCCTTCTTCAAATATAAATGTGAAAATGAAGAATCTGAACTTCTAATTAAATGTCTGGGGGTCTTTTGTCTAAGACTTTCTAGAGTGATCCCGGAGAAACCATTTCAAGGTAAAAAGCATCTTTGGGGCCATTATCTAAGCATCGGTTTCCTCATATATGTGTTTCCAGCAGCTCCTCAATCCTTTTATCTTAGCGCTCTGGAGAACACCAATGGTAAGAACTTCCTTAATATCTCTGAAGCTTAGAACACAGAACTGACCTTACCAGGATGGTAAAGAAGACTGTTTCTATACGAGATGGGCACTTGTTTGTGTATAAATGTGGTACAGATGTTATCAATGAACAGCATTCTTCGTGTTTTCATTCTAGTCTAGTTCTTAAAGTCTCTAGGTATGTTTTACTTTGTGCAGCCAGATTTTTTTTTAATATCAAGGTCTTCAACCTTATAAAGAACCACTACAGGATTGAAAATTTAAAGGCAAGTTCTGCAGTATAGTCCCTAAAATATTCATTTCTACTTGTGAAGTAAGACGTGTCTCTAGGTGGCAAACATTCACCTCCAAAAACAGAATGTGTGAGTTGTATCAATGATTCCTCAGCAGAGATCTGCACACAAGATGGCAGCACCTCATTTCACATGGAGAGAAAACATTCATTCAGTTTAACCCCATGTTTGTGGTTAGAGAAGAGTTTGTCTCCTATTGGTTCATAGCAGAGATAAGAAAGGACAGGAACACGTTTAAAGTAGAATGTTCATTTTCCCAGAAAGCATAGACCATTGTTGATTCAAAATGGGAAGAAGAATAGAGAAGTCCTTGGACATCGTGTCCATGCTCCTCTGCCTTCATCTGAACTGTAAGTCAGCCCCAGGCTTCCGGAAAGGGTCTCCACAAATCTGGGGAAACAGAGGAAGGCCATTCTGATAGCCCACCCACCAAGTTTCCTGCAGATCCTCTTGAAATAAAATGTAAATTCTGAAAGTGACCCAGTAACTCATCCTTACTATCTCAACAGGGGTGAGCGGCCAGGAAAAAACTGTGGTGCAGAGTCCTTCCAGCCTGAATGTCTGGGAGAAAGAAACCGCTGTTATCAATTGCAGTTACACAAACGTGGCATTTAATTATTTCCCTTGGTACAAGACAGAAGGAGGAAAAGGTCTTACTCTCCTAACAGACATTCGTTCAAATGTGGACAGAAGACAGGATGGAAGATTCACAGTGCTCCTGCATACAAAGGTTAAACAGATCTCCTTGCAAATAACAGCTACACGATCAGGCGACTCAGGCTTGTACTTCTGTGCAGCAGATTCACAATGTCGCACAGACACCTGCAGCCCGTACTCAAAGCTGCATCTGGGGCTCCTGCAACACTTTTGTCTCTGACCACATTTTGGGTTACAGTGCTTTACTATACGCTCAAATTAATGCAGAGATATAACAATTGTGACTATAAAAATATCGCCTTTAGGGTCAGCAAGATGGCTCAGAGGGAAAGGCACTTGCTGCCATGTCGGAGGACCTGAGTTTGATTCCTAGGACCTACATGGTGAAAGAGAAAACCAACTCCTGAAAGTGATTCTCTGGTCCTATGATCTCTGTACATATACTATGGCAAGCATGTGCCTGCTCACACATGTGCATATATGCACACACATTAAACAACAATAAATACAAAGTGTTTCTAAAAACTTCAAAAGAATCCCGAGAATATACACACACAAAAATGGAATGAACGCTTAACTCGGTGGCACACACCTTTAATCCCAGCCATCAGGAGGCAGAGGCAGGGGGATCTCCGTGAGTTCTGGACCAGCTGGAAAAAAATGGAATGACACCTTATGCTTATGTATTACAAAGATTAATGCTGTTAGGATGTTCATATTACATTCATTACAACCCCTGCAGAAATACCAGTGACATTCTTTTTTTAATAAATTTTTTATTTTATGTGTGTGCGTGTTCTGCCTGCTCGAATGTAAGTGCATCTGTGTCAAACAATGCCTGCAGATGCTAGAAGAGGGTGTTGGATCCCCTGGAGTTGGAGTTAGGGAACCATTGTTAGTTACCATATGTGTGCTGGGAACCAAACCCAAGTCCTCTGCAAGAGCAACCAATGTTCTTAAACACTGACCTATTTCTCCAGCCCCTCTTTTTTTAAGTTTTAAAATTTTGTGTGTATATGAGTGTGGGTTTTCACACATGAGTTCATTGCCTGAAGAGGCCAAAACTGGGTGTCAGATCCCTTGTTGCTGGAATTATAGGCAGTCATGAGCCGCCTGACATGGGTGCTGGGAACTGAACTCTCATCTTCTGCAAGAGCAGTATCTACATTTAATCAAGTCATCTCTCCAGCCCCACAATGACATTCTTTACATAATATTTTAAAAGCTAAAACCACATAGACAGACAGAGAGAGAGAGAGAGAGAGAGAGAGAGAGAGAGAGAGAGACCCACAATGGCCTAAAGAACAGTGAGCCTAAATAAATCAGAGAATATTGCCCTACCTGTATTTAAAATACATCATAAAGCCATGGTAATCAAAACATAATGGTACTGGAATAAAAACAGACACATGAGATGGAATGGCATAGAGAGCTCACAAGTAAACCCAAATATCTCCAACCATTTGATTTTTTTAAGGAATAATACATTTAATACAAGTTATCAGGACTTGGGGGCTAGAGAGATGGCTCAGTGGTTAAGAACACTGACTATTCTTGCAGAAGACCCGGGTTTGAATTCCAGCACCCACATGGCAGCTAACAACTGTCCATAGCTCCAGTTCCAGGGGATCCAACAGTCTCTTCTGTTCTCCATGGCATTGTACAACATGGGTGGACTTACCTACATGTAGGCAATGCACACACACACACACACACACACATAAAATAAAAATAATAAATAAAATATTTTTTAAAAAAGAAAAAAAAACAAGTTATCAGGACATTTTATTAAAGATCCAATACAAATCATGAAAATTTATGACATTAGTAATCCATATATTATGCACATTTCCATATATATGCACATTATTTGTAATATAAATACACCCTGTGTGAAACAGTGCTATGATGTTTTGAATATCTCCTTAGCATCTATGATAAAAGTTCTGCAACTGAATTTTTACAAAAGTGTAAAGAATACACCCAGGAAAAAGGATAGTCATTTCTGTAAATGGTACAGGGATAAATGACTATATACATATGCCAAAGATATAAAACAAGTCAAAATAGATTAAAGAATTCAATGTAAGTCCTGAAACTATGAAACAATTAGAAGAAAACATAGGGGAAATACTTTGAGGTATTGGAATAGGCAAGAATTTTTTGACAGGACCCCCAAAACACAGGAAATAAAAACAAAAGTTGGCAAATGAGGTTACATCAAACGGAAAAGTTTATGTACAGCAAGGGAAATAATCACCAGAATGAAGAAACAACCCACATAACAGGAGAAAACACTTGTGCGTTACATATTTAACAAGGGGCCAGTATCCAGAATATGTAAGAAACTGCAAAAGCTCAATAATACAAAAGCAAGTAATCCAGGTTCTAAAGGGGCAATAAAGCCTGGCACAGTGGCACGTGCCTGCAATCCCAGCACTCAAAAGACTGAGGCAGAAACATCATGAGTCTGAGGCCAACCTGAGATACACAAAAAGACCCTCTTCAGAAAGGGAAAGAGGAAATAGAAATAGAACTAAGTAGAAATTTCTCAAAAGATACACACAAATGACTAAAAGATAAATATTTTTTAAAAAATGATCAGCCTCACCACTAGACCAATGGAAAACACAGTCACAATGAGATATCACCTCACTCCAGTAAATCACCTCACAGAAGTTACCAAAAGACAAAGGATAGCAAGTACTATTGAGGGTGTAAAGGAATGGAATGCTTACACACTTTTAACGAGAATGTAAACTAGTGTACCCATCATAGTATGGATGTTTCCAGAAGTTCTTAAAGTCTATGATTAGGCAATTTGTTTAGTACATATACATCCAAAAGAAATAAAATCTATAGGCTAGCCAGGAGTAGCAGCCCATACCTTTAATTGTAGCACTTGGGAGGCAGAGGCAGGCAAATCTCTGGGAGTTTGAGGCCAGCCTGGTCTACATAGTGAGTTCCAAGCCAGCCGGAGCTACAGGGAGACCTTGTCTCAAAAAAAATCATTTAAAAAAATTATATAGGCTAAAGGGACATATGGAACACTCATATTTATTGAAGCACTATTCACAATAACCAGGAAACGGAAACCATTTCAGGATTTGTCTACTGATGAATAAATAAAATATGATTCCAATACACAATGGAACACTGTCCATCCATAAAAAGGAATGAAACTTTTTCATTTACAACATAAAAGGAACTAAATAGCATTATGTTAAAAGTAAAATAAACCAGATACATAAAGACAAGTACTATATGGTGCAGAATATTTAAAAAGTGACCTCCTCCAGGTACAAGCTCCCTGAGAGATTATCTAATCCTAAGAGGACAGCCCTAAACACAGATATACATGAGCACCAACTAAATGGAGTCAGTGCATTACATATGTGTGAGTGTGTGCATATATATAAATATATGTATATGTAACAATGCTAAAGAAGAGGACTAGAAATTAAGAAGGAGTGGGGGGACATGGGAGGAGTTGGAAGGGGACTGGGAGGATGCAAAACAATTTAAAGGCTGGGCATGGCACATGCCTTCAGTCCCAGCACTTGGGAGGCATCACATGATACTCCATTAACAAATGCAATTGATTGCTTTATGAATTAGTCAAATACATTTAATTTACATGAATTAAGATAATTTAGGAGGACCCTGGACAGTCTGCACTGACTGTAACGTATTCTGGAGAAGCGGGGGTGTTTTAAGCGGATGTGTAAAAAGCGAAGACAGCTTCCCTGAAGATCGTAGGATTCCCCTGTTGTCCTACTTCCTAAAATGCTCCAAATGTACCTTAGAGTCTTTTGGGTGGCCATTTTCTGGCTGGCCTGAAAAAAAATGGAATTTTTAAAAATTTATTATAAAATTAACATGTGTTCATTAAGACAATTTTGAAAATATAAAGAAAAATTTGAAATCAATCAAAATTCCCTTGTCTCAAACTAAAGTTTTCCTGTATTTCATTTAAGTGACCTGCATATATCTTAATTCATTTCAAGTTAATAATAAAACATATTCCTCTACAACATTTATATCCATTTTCTTGAACTCCACCACAAAATGTTGTCATCTCAATAGCTGCATGCTTCCTTCATAAGTAATCATCACTTATTTACAACAAAGAAATAAGTTCCTCGCTAACTGGAAATGGGAGAAAAATTACTTCATTCTAGTAAAGGTGATACACCACACACAAATCAAAAGCAAAATGTTAATTGCTTTCTTTAAAGAACAATATTTCCATTTAAAGAACAATATTTCCATTAAACAATATACTGGAGGTCCTAAAATTTTTAATGGCTGCAAAGGAAGGGGTATATTAACTTTAGTCTTAGAGAAAAATGGCAAACTCCGATACCACTGCTACTGATTTCTATTTCTTTCTTTTTTTTTTTTTTACAAGAAATAAGCTTGGGAACTTTATTATCTATCATAAGATAGTTGTGCGCTTTCTACCTATTTGATTACAAATGTCTCTCTCTGGGCAAAAAATACAAGTAAGGCAGCAGATAGGTCCTTCGTTCTGTGGAAATTTTTGGAATCCTAGACCACAACTCTGTCTATACAGATATTAAGGAGCCTGGGGAGAAAGAGAAAGATGTTGCACATTATTAATAGCTTGGACAGGGTGTTAATATTTCTGTCAATATCAAAGAGAAATTAGGCTGGGCATAGAGATAATCACATATAATCCTAACACTGGGGAGGTTGAAAAGAGATGGATATGGGGATTTGAGACCAGACTGGGATACACAATGTACCAGAAGCTAGCCTGAGCTAGAAAAGGGAAACCTATCTTAAAAATTAGAAATTAGAAATAAGCCAGGCGTGGTGGCGCACGCCTTTAATCCCAGCACTCAGGAGGCAGACGCAGGCGATCTCTGTGAGTTCAAGGCCAGCCTGGTCTACACGGTGAGTTCAGGTCAGCTGGGGCTACAGGGAGACTGTCTCAAAAAGACCAAAAGAAGCGAAAGCAAAAGGAGGAGGGGGGGGAGGAAGGAGAAATCAGAAATAATTTAGAAATTCTAAATTTCTGAAATAACTGAAACTAATCCATAGACTTTCTTAGAAGGCTATGGCAGAAAGCCCTTCACTGAGCCTTGTCACTAGAGGGAGGTATCACATCAAAAACAAGTATCTTTAGATTGACACACAATCCTTGGATTACTGACTTGGTCTAGTTCTAAGAGAAGTTCCTGTGACAGTCAGTCGAAGGGGCTATAGCTCCAAGCTCTTTCCAGGGTGAAGCAAGGTTGTTAGTGAGTGCACAAAGAACTTAACTTTCACCCCTGTCCTCCTGTCCCTTTATGGTCACTTCTTGAGTGTGTGCACAGCTTCAAAGGCAAGGGTAAGTAAGCCCCTTGGCAAAGGCTGAGGCAGAGATCAACTGCGTCCGAGATTTTTTACAGATCATCTTTCCCTTTTATCTTTTGACAATTTCATGTTCATACACTGTATTGGGATTATATTCACCCCATTTGCCTCTGTTATCCTTTTCCTCTCTCTCTGAACTCCTTCATCCCAACTAGTCCCTCAGTGGCTCACCATTGAAGAAAATGGCAGCACCCACTCCTTAGGAAAGGAAGTAGGGGCTCATGGGCACCAGCAAAGTGGCACAAGTCTGAGCAACATAGTAAGATATTTTTTTCTCAAAAAAAAGTTTCCTATTGGATTGGGAGATTGGAGATGTAGGTCAGGGATAGAGCTCTTACTTAGCACTCAACAAAGCCCTGGGCTCAATCCTCAGTTTAACAATTAATAAGAAATGTGATTAATTTACAGTTCAACTTTATATATTTTTATCTATTATTTTTATTTTATGTGTATGAGTATATTGCCTGCATGTATGTGAGTGCACCCATGTCGTGCAAAGATGCTGAGGTCAGAAGAAGGCTTTGGATTCCCTTGGAACTGGAGTTAAGGACGGTTCGTAGCTGCCATGTGGGTGCTGGGAATCGAACTCGGGTCCTCTGCAAGAGCCGTCAGTGCTCTTAACCGCTGAGCCATCTCTCCAGCCCCCTACAGTTCAACTTTAAATGCAAATATTTATTGTTATAGTGAACCAACAAGTTTAGTTTTTGTAGCAAAGATGGAGGAGTAATTTAATCTTTATTCCCACTTTTGAGAAATGAAAGTCTCTCTCTCCCATCAAACGGCGTCACTTCATCTCCATCTCCAAATCCCTTCCCATCTCTTCTTTACTCCTTATTGTCTTCGAGGCGCGCCAGTCCTAGGCACAGGTGGTCATGAGGAAATAAGTATTAAAGAGGAGCTCATATAGGACAGTGGTGGGCACCAAGCAAGTCACTAGTGTCTGTCATAGCACCAGAAGTTACCAACAATTCCAGCTACAAGTCAGAGCCAGAGTCAACTGTAGGAGCCTGTGTGGATCTGAGCACCAGATGTCGCAGCTCTTAGCCTGGTTCTAGATTTATCTTTTCCTACCAATTGAATACAGCAATGTTATATACTTATAAAATTATTTTTATTATATATGTTGCAAATAATATTTTCTTTCTGATACCATTTTATATTTTAACTTAGTTTATGGTACTTTTGACTAAAAAAAAGAAGTTAGCAACTGTTAAAGTTAAGTTATATATTACTGTTTCTTAACTTGTACATTGTCAATACAAATAAAAGTCTCTTCTTAGTCTTTTAGCATAAAGTTCAACAGGATTTCCTGGAATAAGTACATTTCCTACCAGCTCAATGGACGCCAAACTATCAATTTATGCTGGATTTTGCCTTTTGCCTTTCCCATAAATAAGATATAATCCTATTTATAAATCTTCCCATAAATAAGGTATAATCGTCTTTGGTTTTCTACATTCTAACACACCCTACTTGAGTTTGAACCTTGAAATGATCTCAGCATAAACCTAAACACTCTCGCCTTCTTTTAAACTTCATATTTTAATCTGGGGGCGGAGATAAACTAACCAAGAGGCATTTGCTGGAGCCACTCACAAGGAAGGCTGCTTGAGGCTGCTGCTTGAGCCTTCCTCCAATCTAGCCTCATATACAGATTCTGAGTCTGAATCCTGGAACCTCAACTTGTTCTTGAACTATGAGGTTGGTAACAGGACTTACCATTCTCCTAACTTTGGGTAAGTATCCTGGTCCTAAAGAGGGATGACTTTTGTGGCTAAAAAGGAGATGCATCTGCTGCCTCCATTTCTCCTTCTATGGTTTTCCAAACTGCTGGAAAAAACTGGTGTGTACGAGATTCTTCATAAAGTCTTAGCATCAGCATGAGCAGCTGGCCATATCCTCACTCACAAACTGTAAGGAGCACTATGATCACTGAGCACAAGGGTGGTGGAAGGTGGACACTTTTTCTTTGCCCTTGTGGTTCTGAATAGCTGATGAGTAAATGCTACCAATGTTTCTCTTATCATGTGCAAAATACAATGCTCAAGTATGAGACAGGATGAGGGATAAGAGTTCTGGAAGTGTTTATGAACCTGACCTTTAAGTGCATCAAGATTTCACAGTCCAGAGCTGATCTGTTGTTTCTCAACCCCTTAGGTATTGTGGTTGATGCTAAAACCACACAGCCAAATTCAATGGAAAGTGCTGAAGGAGAACGTGTACACTTGCCTTGCAGCCATTCCACAATTAGTGGAAATGAGTATGTTTACTGGTACCGACAGGCTCCCCTTCAGGGTCCAGAGTACGTGATACATGTTCTAAAAGAAAATATAACCAATAACATGGCCACTCTGCTCATCACTGCCGACAGAAAGTCCTGTACCTTGGTCCTGCCTCACGTCAGCCTGAGCGATGCCGCTGTCTACTACTGCATGCTGAGAGACACACTGTGACAGATGGGGCTGCACCTGTGCAATATCTTCATGATGGGGAAGGGAAGCAGTGGCCGCCTCTAAACAGGCCTCTGCACAAGAATGAGCAGAAGCTTAGTAGAGGAAGAAGTAAAGGAGAAAGGAAAGGAAGAAGAACTAGCAAGAAGGGATGATGGAAGGAACCAGAAAACTGAGCAAGAGGAGCCAGCTAGTGAAAGAACTGACAAGCTTGCAGGGCAACCAATAACACAGTGTTGCAATCCTGCAGAAAAGAAGACAGGAGTGAGAACCCCCGACTTTCCTTTAATTAAAAAATATTTAATTTTGTGTAGACTTCAGTTAAAAATAAGAAAATTCATTTGGATCCATGGAAGAGTCCAAGCTCTGGATTGTGTATCATGAGACACTTTCTGGCATTTCTACAATTGAAATAAATTTTAGAATTCTTGTTTCTCTCAAGAAAAAAATTGGAATTCTCTTGTTGCTTCTTTGTGGTATACATTTTTGGAGTATAAATGATTTTTAGAGGAATAGATACTCCACTTTTAATGTATGTTGAAATATTTTTGTCATTGTATAAAAAAAATCTTTTTTCATTGTTACTTGAGCTTTTTTTTTTTTTTTTGGTCTTTTTGAGATGGGGTCTCCCTGTAGCCCCAGCTGTCCTGGAACTCACTATGTAGACCAGGCTGGCCTTGAACTCACAGAGATCCGCCTGCCTCTGCCTCCTGAGTGCTGGGATTAAAGGCGTGGGCCACCACACCCAGCTACTGGAGCTTTTATACAAGTATGCACACTAAAACTTGAAAGCCCTAAGCCAACTCCCCCTCCTCCATCCCGTGTCCTCTTTCAATCCCATAATAACTAATTTTTAAAAAATATTTTATTTATTATTTTATGTGTATGTGTATGAGTGTACTGTCTGCATGTACGTGAGTGCACCCATGTCATGCAATGCCGCTGAGGTCACAAGAGGGCTTCGGATTCCCCTGGAACTGGAGTAAAGGACGGTTTGTAGCTGCTATGTGGGTGCTGGGACTCGAACTCTGGTCCTCTGCAAGAGCAGTCAGTGCTCTTAACCACTGAGCCATCTCTCTAGCCCCATAATGACCAATTTTGACCATTTGAAGTGTATCCCAACAACCATCCCTTTCCATTTGCATGGATGCTCATAGTTATCCAATTTTATTTCATAAATGACAACATACCACAGATTTTTCCCATAGCTTATTTTTATGTTTTTATTTATAATTTTTGAGGGATGATCATACTTATATTTCCTCTCAAATCTGAAAATATCTTCATGGTATGACTCAATAATAAATTTACTTACTTAAGTTAAGTAATATCTAAATTTTCACTTCTCAACTATCATAAACAGAATCGTTTTAGTTATATATGAATACACTATATATATATATATATATATATAGAGAGAGAGAGAGAGAGAGAGAGAGAGAGAGAGTCTTTATAGCCCAGGTTACCCTCGAGATTTACAATCCTGCCATAGCCTCCCAAGTTCAAGGATATGGGCATGGACCACCAAGCATGACTTAATGTATTATTTTCTTAGAAATTCCTCAACTTGGGGCTGGAGAGATAGCTCAGCAGTTAAGAACACTGACTGTTCTTGCAGAAGACCCGGGTTTGACTCCCAGCACCCACATGGCAGCAGATCCTACAGCCTCTTCTGTCCTCCACGGGCATTGCATGACACAGATGCACTTACATACATGCAGGCAATACACTCACACGCATAAAATAAAACATAATAAATAATATTTTTTAAAAATTCCTCAACTTGGAATTTCTGAGTCAAGATGTATGCCTATTTTATATGTTTGTAGATATTGAGTTGTTGTATTCCAAAATGACTCAGTCTACACTGCCAACAACAGGATAGAGTAAACTTACTTCCCTGCATCTTGGTTAATACTTGTACCAGTATTCTAAATTTTAGCT
Source organism: Nannospalax galili (assembly GCF_000622305.1). Classification (NCBI taxonomy): domain Eukaryota; kingdom Metazoa; phylum Chordata; class Mammalia; order Rodentia; family Spalacidae; genus Nannospalax; species Nannospalax galili. The sequence goes on along the minus strand of NW_008343597.1, from coordinate 2,415,579 downwards.
AGCATATGAATATTTTGTTATTTTAATTTGAATTTTACAATTAATAGTGTAGTTAAGCAGTTGAGTAATGTTCCTTGTGTGTTGGCACTGTGTGATTTCAGTTTTGTAAATAATGTTGAATGATATAATTAAAGCTGGTCTTAATAGATTATCTATTTCTAGTTTATTACTTAGGAAACAGTTTAGTGTCATGTTTATTTCTCTGCTTAGTATATACATTGCATATATTTCTCCAAATATATTTTTAATGTTTTTTATTTAATTTTCATTGGGAATACTTCTTTCATTGGGAATTACTTATTTTTATTTTATGTGTATGCCTGCATTGCCTGCATGTGCTTAAGTACACCCGTGTCATGCAGTGCCTGCAGAGGACAGAAGAGAGCATCAGATCCCCTGGAACTAGAGTTATGGACAGTTGTTAGCTGCCATGTGGGTGCTGGGATTCGAACCCCAGTCTTTTGCAAGAACAGCCAGTGCTCTTAGCCGCTAAGCCATCTCTCCAGTCCTCTAACACTTTCTAATCAAGAATATTTGTTTAGTCAGTCTGGGTCCTCAGTGAACTGGGAGCTAAGACTGCTGGGGTTTAGATATTTGATAAGGGGAAACAGAACTCTTTTTTCTTAATGGCTATTGATTTCATTAAGTGTTTTTTCTGCATTTCATTTTCTATAGATTTTTTTGGTCCTTGATCTGTTAATATGATGAACAATATTTTATTTTTATTTATTTCGAATTGCATAAATATATTTTTATCATATTTAGATTCCCTCCTGAATCTTCACCCCTCTATGCTACTCCAGCCCCACAAAATTTCTTTATATATATTAAAGAAATTTCGTGGGGATATATATATGCCTATAGAGTCAAGTTTGTGGTTTTGTGTCCCCAAATGCCCTTCTGGGTGGGTTCATTCATTCACTGGAGCCTGGTCAACTTACTAAGAATCTAACCCTTAAATGAGACTGAATTCCCCCTTCCCAGCAGTCATTGGTTGCCAGAGTTCCTTGGATAGGGTTAGGATATTTTTATACACTTCCCCAAGTCTTATGTTGGGATTTTATCTGGCCTGAGCTTACGTGGGACTTGCCCATGTTGTCAGCATTGCTATGAATTCATATGAGTAAATCAGCTGTCTGGAAAACTCTATTTTCTTTTGGACATTCACCTCTTACAATTTTTCAGCCCCCTCTTCCACAATGATTCCTGAACCTTGGGAGGCAAAAGTTTGACACAGGTGTCCTATTTAGGGATAAGAAGTCTGCAGCCTCTTAGTCTCTGCATGTTGGCCAGTCATGGTTCTCTGTGTTAATCACCATCTGTTGTATAAGAAAGCTTCTCTGCTGAGAGCTGAGAGATGCATTAATCTATGGGTATAACAATAAGTCATTAGAAATAAGTTTCATACTATATCTATTTAGCAGAATAGTTATATTAGGCCTTCTCCTATAGCCTGTGGGCTGTCTAACCTCGGGCTCCTAGTCTGATATCAATGTCAGGTATGGGCTCCATCTTATGAAGCAGACATTAAGTCCAATTGTCAAGTAGTTGGTTACTCCTATAATATCTATGCCACTATTGTACAAGTAGGTATGTCTTCTAGGCCAGTTGTTGTTGCTTATGGGATTCACAGCTGGGTAAAGCTCATAATAATTTTCTCTTCAGGTAGTTTGTATAGCACCTTCCAGCACCATGAAAGCTAGACAGTAGAGATAAGGCGTTGAAGTCAGTTCCAGCTGATTTCTCCTCATTTGTTCTACAGATCATGTTTGTAGTGTCTTCAGCAATAGAAGTTCTGGTGGATGACCAAGAGTAGAAGCAATGACCAGTATTGTTTGAGGGTCTGTGGGACACTTGGTCAACAGCTTCAAGACAAGGAGTCCATTCCTGGGGTTGGGCTTTTACTTTGTTAGCCTATGGTAACTAGTAGGGGCAATGTATTCCTGATATAAGGTAACTCCTTTTAATCTCTTTTTATAATGTATATACTTTAAGAAGTATAGTGGTAGGTTTCTATATGGCTTTTTCTAAAGGCCTTTGGTGTTAGTTCTCCATCCCCACGCTCCCTCCTCTGCCCTCCCCTCCCATTCCCCACCCCATTTCACCCTTCCTACTCTGTTGTCCCCTTTCCCCTTATATCATTGCATTCTATTTCCCCTCCTAGGGAGCCTCCTCCCCCACCCCCCAGACATGGTCATTTATTAATTTTTTTCCTCTCTGGATTCTGAAATTGCAACATACCTATCTGATATTTCAAAGCTAGCATGCAGCAATAAGAGAGAACATGTGACCTTTGTTTTTCTGACTTTTGGTTACCTCACTAGGAATTATTATTTCTGGTTCCATCCATTTACCTGGGAAGGTCATAATTTTGTTTTTAAAGAGCAGAATAATATTCTATTGTGCATATGTCCCACAGCACCATTATTCATTCATCAGGTGATGGACATCTAGATTGCTTCCAATTCCTGGCTATTGTGAAAAGGGCAGCAATGAACAGGTACTTCTGTAGTAGAGTACGGAATCTTTGGGGTATATGCCCAAGAGCGGATCATATGGTGGATCAATTGCTAACTTTTTGAGGAATCTCCACAGTGATTTCCATAGTGGTTGCACCAGTTTGCATTCCCACCAGCAGTGGATAGGAGTTCCCCTTTCTCTAGGACCTTGTTAGCATTTGTCACCATTTGTTTTTTGAATCTTAGCCATTCTGACTACAGTAAGCTTAAATATCAGAGTAGTTTTAATTCACAATTCCATGATCACTAAAGACATTCAACATTTTTTAGTATCGCTCGGTCATTTGTGTTTCATCTTTAGAGAACACCCTGTTCATCTCCTTGCCCCATTTTTAATTGGGTTGTTTGTTTTGGTGATGTTATGTTTTTTGGAGTTCTATGTGTATTTGAGACACTAACCTTCTGTCAGAGGTAAACTCATAAAGATTTTTTCCTATTCTGCAGGTTTCCTCTTCACTCCGATGATGGTGTCCTCTGCTATACGAAGTTTTTCATTTCATGTGATCCTGTCAGTTGTTGGACTTAATGACCGTGCTATCAGGAGTCCTATTCAGAAAGTCTTTTCCTAAGCCTGTAAGTTCCAAAGTACTCCCTACTTTCTCTTCTGATTTAGGATATCGGGTATTATGTTGAGGTCATTGATCCATTTGTAGTTGGGTTTTGTGCATGGTGGGAGATAGGAATCCAATTTCATTCCTCCACGTGCTGCTGTCCAGTTTGACCAGCATCATTTGTTGAACATGCTGCCTTTCCTCCAGTGTGTATTTTTTGCTCCTTTGCCAAAGACTAGGTGACAGTAAATGTGTAGATTTAAATCCAAGTCCTCAATTCTATGCCACTGATCAATTTGTCTGCTTTTATGCCAGTACCATGCTGTTTTTATTACTGTTACTTTTATTTTATTTTATTTTAGTACTAAGATTTCAATTACTATAATGAACATGAATGAAGAGAGTGGACATTCTCTTGTCTTTTTCTTGATTTTAATAGGAATGCTTTGACTTTTTCTCCATTTATTATCATGTTGTCTGTGGGCTTGCAGTTTATTGCCTTTATCATGTTGAGCTGTATCCCCTGTATCCCTCGATTCTCCATGATTTTTAAGATGAATGAGTGTTGGATTTTGTCAATGGCATTTTCTGCATCTAATGAGATGATTGTGTGATTTCTGTCCTTGAATCTGTTTATGTGGTGGATTATATTTATTGATCTACATATGTTGAACCACTCCTGCATCCCTAGGATGAAGTCAACTTGATCATGATAGATACTTTTTGATGTATTCTTGCATTCAGTTTGTATTTTATTGAAAATTTTTGTATCTATGTCATCAGACAGTTTGGTCCACAATTTTCTTTTTTGTTGTTGGGTCTTTGTCTTATTCTGGTACTAGAGTGATACTGGGCGTATTACTTCATTTTCCATTTTATGGAATAATTTCAGGGATATTGGTATTAATTCTTCTTTGAAGTTTTGGTAGAAGTCTGCACTGTATTAATCTGGTCCTGGGCTCTTTTTAGTTTGGAGACTTTTAATTACTACATCTATCTCATTGGTTGTTCTGAGTCTGTTTAAATTATTTATGTCATTCTCATTTAACTTTGGGCTATACTTAAATTATTTATGTCATTTTATTTAACTTTGAGGTCATACATATCTAGAAAATAATTAATGTGTACCATGACAAGGGTTCTAATAGAAGTGTACATAGGTAGTATTGGTTAGAAAAAAGTGACTAGCTTCTTTAAACCTGCAAATGGCAGTCAAGATGTATTTATTTGGGACTGGAGAGATGGCTCAGTGGTTAAAAGCACTGGATGCTCTTGCAAAGGTCCCGAGTTCAGTTCCCAGAACCCACATGACAGCTAATGACTATCTACAAGTTCAGTTCCAGGAATCTAATGCCATCTTTTGACCTCTACAGGCATTATACACACATGGTGCACTTACCCACATACAGGCAACACTCATCGATATAAAATAAAAATGAATAAAACAAAAAAATTTAAACACAAACTTAAGTGGAACTACAAATATATTTTATCTTTTATTTTCTTGGCATTTAAAAGAAAATTGCATAAAGCAATAGTTTTTTAACAGTTTAAACTTATTCTTTGAAATTTTTACACATGTATACAACATACCTTATCATATCCACCCTAACTCTCTTTCCCATTCCTCCTGTGCCCCCCGAAATATCCCCCTGCAACCTCCATGTCCTCTTCATTTTTATAACTCAGTCCAGTCAGTGCTGCCTACATGTGCCTGGGTGTGAGGTGAGGGGATAAAGACAAAGAACACCAGATAAAATTTTACACAACATGGCACTGGTGTAAACTTCCCCAATGACTTAGTAAAGATGGGCACTACTGAACATCTGGAGTAACCACGAATAAGCAGCAGATGTGATTTATCATATAACCAGTTCTGACAAGTAGCATCATTGTGTGATGTATGCTCCAGTTTCCAGTGGCTCCACCCATCCTCTTTAATCTCCAGGCTCCTTTTGACCTTCCATCCCTAGTCCCTGAACTCAGTCCCACATTGGGGCCATCTACCAGAGCAATGGCAACCTACCAACAGCCACGTCCCAAAGAAAAATGTCTCCTCTTTCCCCATCAGCCATCAGCTGCTCCTCAGCTAGTGGTAGAGCCCTGTGAGCCCTTCCCTCGTCCATGCTGGAATGTCGGCTGACTTGATCTTCTGCAGGTTATCACAGCTGCTGTGTGTTCATGAGTCTGCTGTGAATGTCATGTCCAGAAAACAGCATTTCACAGCAGCCCTCCCCAACCTCCAGCTCTCCTTATGCCCCCTCTCTTTCCATGTTCCCTGAGCCTTGGGACAGTAGGAGGAGGTTGATATAGATGATCTCATTTAGAGCTGAACATTCAACCAATCACTTATTCTCAGGATGTTGATCAGTTATGATTATCTGTGTTAACTGTTGCCCACTCAGAAAAGAAACTTCTCTGCCCAAGGTTGAAAGCAGTACTAATTTGTGGAGTAAGTTGCTGGCACAGCTGCACTGAGTTGAAAGCTGAAGTTCTCAGATCCCTCTAGCAGGCTCCTTGTAGTGTTGGGGCAAAGGTGGCAAAAGAGCTTGGCTCTGCAGCCTCTGTGTTCTGTGTGGTTCTGGTGTGTGGGCAAGGGGAGGTTGTAAGTCCTTTCCAGATAGTTCCGTTGGACCCCTGTACATCACCATGGCCTCTTTTCCTCCTGCAGATGCAGTGTGTGTGAGGAGCAATATTTCCTTTGCAATTTCTATAGCTCTTTCCTGGGCAGCTTAATTCAGCTGCACAGTACCAATTCAAGAGGGCTTAAAGCTGAGCTCTGATTCTCAGCTCTCCTACGTGCTTTCCTACGTGATTTCCCCTGCTTTAGTAAGTCCATTTACAGACCTTGTCTCTCCCAGAATAAGAGCTTACTATGTATTAGCTTGACTGTTTTCTTTCACCAAATTGCAGTAGTGATGCTTCTAATCTGACATCTTACCTGGAAATCCAGCAATAATTTTTAAATTATATCATTGAGCTTATATATAATATATATGATAATAAAATATGAAGATGGTAGGGAATGCAAGCATTTTGGAAAAAAGAAATATTCCAGACAGTAATTGTATGTATTCTATGAATAGAAGCACCAAGAGTGGTAATTTGGGAGGGCTAATATAAAAGATTCTATAAATACATTTTTCATCTTTCCTATTTTTTTAAAAAGACATAAAATTATAAAAACAAAAATTGTATTATTGGCTTATAATGCATATAGAAATAATACATATAAAATAGCTGAAAAGAAGCTAGCAGAAATAGAGCTATTGTCAAAGCAAAATTTCTGAGTTTTACTAAAATGAAGTATACTAATTAACATTGATCTAACATCACTAGTTAAGAAAGCCATCACCTGGTAATAGCACCTCAACTAGGGAAGGAGCCTCAGGAGCCCCTGAATGCTGGAATTTTGACTGACTTCATTTTGTGCAGATGCATAGAATTTTCCTCTGAATTGAAACATTCCTTCCAGGAAGAAGGGGGGTGGGCTCCTGAAACTACAGAAGTAAGCAAAATGTCACGTCTGGGAAAGTGGAACCTTGCAGGGTGCTCAAAGGTGCCTCCCCAGCTCTGTAAAAGGAGTAAGCAATTGCTGGAGGAGGTGACCAGCCAAGCTGCAGGGAAGAGAATTCTCTGACTATAGAGCTGCCTGCAAACGATGCAGAAAGCTCCAGGGTTGCAGCTTTTCGGGGTCCTCATTCATGTTGAGGTGGGCTTTTGGGTGATGCAGCTACTCTTTGAGTCATCCCTGCTTCTGTAAATAACCCTGTACCCAGACTACTGTTAAGAACAACAAAAAAAAAAAAACTCATTGGTGGGGTTGGAGAGATGGCTGAGTGATTAAGAGCTCTGGCTGCTCTTGCCAAGGACCTGAATTTGGTTCCCAGCATTCACATTACGGCTAACAACCTTCTGTAACTCCAGTTTCAAGGAATCCATCATACTCTTCAGGCCTCTGTGGGCACTGTACAGCATGGGTTCACTTACATGCATGCAGGAAAAACACTCACACACATAAAAATTAATAAATCAAAAAAATGTTTAATTCATTGTTTCGCAGAGTTGGACTTTGGTGCAATTGTTACTTTGATTTGTCCTGAGTTTCCTTTCTAGGGTGAGTAGATGCTTGTGAGCGCTGCATCTCCCCAGGAAAAGTCTTCACACAACAGCAGGTCTTGTGCAGGCAACCACAGCTGCTTTGAATTGATGTGTGCATCAGCTGCATCGTGTCCAGAAGACAGTATTTCACAGCTCTCTTCCCCATCCTCTGGCTCTTACATTCTTTCCTCCCACTCTTCCACAATGTTCGCTTGAGCCATGGATGAGGGAGGTTGATACAGATGACCATTCACAGCTGAGCACTCACACTCACTTATTCTCAGCACTTGGAAGTTATTAATCTTTGCATTAAACACTACCCACTGCAAAAAGAAACCAAAGGTTGAAAACAGCACAAATATATGGGTATAAACATAAATATTAAAAATGCAGTTTGACAATATGGCCATTTATCAAAACGCCAGGAGGTTCCACTCTAGGACCATCAATCCCCCTAGTCATAGACTTTTGACCAGGTTTATAGGACCAGACATGAAATCCCTCCTATGCAGCAGGCCTCAAATCAAATAATAAAGTCATCAGTTATCCCCATAACCATCATGGCTCTGTTGTACCAGTGGGCACAACTTGCCTGTTGGGTGGGTATTATGCATGCAGGGTCCAGTGCTAGGTAAGACCATTGATGACTTTTCTTCCCAAGCATCCTGCATAACCCCTTCCAGCACTAAGAAAGCTGGCCAACAGAGAGAAGTTTTTGGGGTCAGTTTGACAGTGATTTATCAATGACCTGAAACCAAAGTGAGTAGTGTTTTTATCAATAGTCTCACCATTCAGTTTGGTAGGCAACCAAGAGCAATGGCAATAGCCAGCATTGCTTTGGGTGCCTCCTGGGCCTCTTCTGGTCAATAACTTGTAGGGCGGTATCCCATGCCCAGCACTTAGATTTTCATTAAATGGCCCATTTCTTCTGAGAGCAGCATTGTCCACCTGTGCAGAGTACCTCTAATCAAACCCATTTTTTATAGGTTATATGTTTTAATTAACTTAGAAACTAGTGGGTTTCTATAAGGCTTATTTGTACGTCCTTAGTTTTGGTTAACCTACTCCCCACCCCGTGCTCTGCCCTATCCCCTTGTCTCCAGCACAACTTTACCCCAGATATACACACACACACACACACACGCACGCACGCACGCACACACACACATTCCTTCATGTCACTTGTGTTCTAGCTCCTCTAATTATATTTTTACCTGGGTTGTAAGAATATAAGTTTTACAGCACATATATAAATTAAATATACAAACGTCTCTCTTACTTAGCATTTTTCAGTCTATCCAAAGGGTGGCAGTATTTTAAAAGTATTTGAGTTGTTTGTGTGTGATGCTGAGCAAATAGAAATTCAGTAAACTCTCTGATTGGGGGCACCTCCTGAACCAATGAGCTCAAGTAATCACCATTGTGGAAGCCCATTCAGAGAAACCTCACTGCTAGGCTCATCCATGTGCTGAAAATGGAGATTTTCCATCAAGTACTCCTGGGGATATTGGGGCTGCAGGCATCCTGTGAGTATGTATCTCACCTAGGAGAGTAGTGGGTGATTGATGGCTTCTAGAGGGCAGGCACTGAATCATCTTTTGTCCTTGGGGACACTTTTCAGAGCTGGTACATGTTGAAAAAATAGAAAATATTTTGTGTTGATATGATGATGATGCTGTCCTGGAAATGTAGAAAGGGAAGAGAGTCACTGCACTATAATCAATAAGATCTCCTTTGCACTGTCTTTTTGAACAGGGGTCAGTTCCCAAACACTACAGCAGAGTCCTACATCTCTGACCATTCAAGAAGGAGACCATCTCACCATCAACTGCAGTTCATCAAAGTCTTTATATGCTGTACAATGGTATAGACAGGGGTATGATGGAAACCTCATCTTCTTGATGGCATTACGGAAAGCTGGGGAAGAGAAAAATCAGGACAAAATAACTACCAAGTTGGATGAGAAAATGCAGCAGAGTTCTCTGCATGTCACAGCCTCCCAGCCCAGTCACTCAGGCATCTACCTCTGTGGAGCAACAGCACAGTGGTCTACAGACCTCCACCTGTTGTCTCCAAACCCACAGCTGGGCCTCGGTTGCTCTGCTGACACAGGATTAAGGCATGACTGGAACACTTACCAAGACCAGAAAATTGAGGGCACAGCTGTCACATTGCAGAGAAGAGGAGTAGGGAAGGTGTGACTTTCTCAGTAAGCGTTACTCTTTAGTGGGTAGAACATTAAACAGATATATAAGTGGTACAAATTTCAATAATTTAAACAATATGCACAAACCTTGTGCTTCATTCTTCTGAGGAACTTGTTTCCCTCCTGCTGTTTACCTTCCTCATCCACAAATAGAAATGCAGTCACTCACTGTGAATTTCGTGGTCTATAAAGACTATCTCATGACTATTGGCATAGCAAGACTGTTACACATAGGAAGTCATCACAGGCAGCACATTCTTTTTAAGTTTATTCTATAATTAGAGAAACAAACAAGTTGACAGAAAGGGATGAGCAGATTCCTCGTCCGGTCTCTGCTCGGCCTCCTTGCGTCACAATATTCTCATTCACACCATTTCTCTGTATTTCTCTGGGCACATTGAATTGAAAACCTATTTTCCATTTCACATCAGGATAAAATGATCAAGACCTTCTCCCCGCTCAGTATAATATTGGGTCAAAGCAGGGGTTTAGAAGTGCTGCCTGGATCTTAGCTCTCAGACTTCCCTGGGTCACAGGGATCCTATCCCATCCCAGTTCCTTGTGCCTCCATTTTTGACAGGGCCACTCCCCACCATCTCAGTTCTCAACTCAGCCTGGGTCCTTGGGACCCTTCCTCTCCACATACTTTCAGCTTGGAGACACTCTAGTGCCCTATCATCTTAGCTCTCAGACTTTGTCACGTCAAGGGGATCCTATCTCATCCTGGATCTGAGCACACCTCCAGTTTTGGCAGGATTAATGCATCTGTCGGTTCTCATCAGAGAAGGTTCCTTATACAACAGATGGTGATTAGCAAAGGGGCCCACAACTGACATGTAGAGAATAAGAAGCTGTAGAATGCTTATTCCTGAATAGGACACCTATATCAAACTGCCTTCCAACTTTCAGGGATCATTGCAGAAGAGGGAAGCAGAAAGATTCTAAGACCTAGAGGTGGTGGATGACCACAGGAAACAGTTTCCAGACAGCTGGTCAGTTACTTATAGGAACTTACAGCAATGGTGAGTTATGCACAAGTCCTGGGCAAGCTCAGACCAGAAAAAATATCTCAGCATAGACATGAGGAAGTGGGCAAGAAGTTCCAACCCCACCTAAGGAAACTGTGGCAACAGATGGCAGCTAGGAGGGGCAGAGGCAGTTTCTTTCAAGCATGGGGCTCTCCAGTGGATTGACCACACACTGAAGGGCCTATGGGGACAGCAGCTAGACTCTATAGGCCTTTATACGTATATATGTATATATGTGTGTATATGTATATATATGTGTGTGTGTTTACACATACATGTATATATGTGTGTATATGTATATGTGTTATATATGTATATGTACATATGTATATATGTGTGTATGTGTACATATGTATGTATGTGTGTATATATGTATATGTGTATATATTTGTATATGTATATATGGAGAGAGAGAGAGAGAGAGATAAAAAGTACTGACTGAATACCAGCTAAGATCATAGGCTAGAGAGAAATCATTCATATGCTTCTTAGCAATGCTAAAGTGTTCAGGAGAGAACATAGGCAGCTCTGCTTCCTACAGAATGCATGAGGGTCAGCCAGTAACTACAAATTTCAAAGTTTCTATTTCCCCACTAAAAGCTTTTGTGGTGGCCAAGGACAGGGACATGAATGCATTTTCTATGGGATTTGAGGGCTTTCTCGGGTTTGTTTGCCTTGTTTGTGTTGGTGGTAGTGGTGATGTGTGTTGGTTGGTTTGGCTTGGTTTCTGCTTTGTTTTGTGGTGCTAGGGATTGGCTTTTGGTGTGCTGAGGAATTGCTCTAACACTGAAGTACGTCTTCAGCCTGAACATTTCTCTGTTTTCTAAAAGTGTAGTTGAGCTGAGGAAATGAGTGTTCAGGTGAAGTGCTGGCCTCACACACGTGAGCACCTGAGTTGAACTGCCTTCACCTAGGTAAAAAGCCAGCGACATGGAAGAAAACAGAAGCTCATCTGAAGCCTGCTCAGCCTGATCAGTGAGCCCTGCTTCCAGCAGGAGGCCCTATGTCAAAAAAACAAGGTGCAGTTGGCCATGGGGTACACGCCTTTAATCTCCTCACTTGGGAGGCAGAGGCAGGTGGAGCTCTGTGAAATCAAGGCCAGCCTGGTCTCAACAACGAGATCCAGGCCAGTTGTGACAACAGGGAGACCCTGTCTCCAAAAGGCCAAAAAATTAAAAATTAAAAAAAACAAGATGGAAAGCTCTGAGAAATGGCATCTGAGGTTGACCTGTGGCCTCCACACACATGAACCTGAACACACGTTACACATACATAAATACATACAGTGTTATACACACATACCTACACAGTTACACTCACACAGTGTTATTATCCAGATCATACATCGAAGAAAAAAAGCTCATTAAAATAACCAGAATTAAAAAGACAAAAATCCTTGAAAGAAAATTTAGGGACAACCTGGGGTAAGAATTCTCCAAAACTGCCGTTTGGCTAACAGAGCATAGGGTGGTGATGGGAGTTACTTACAAAGGTGTGGGCACATGTGGGCTTCCTTCCTACATTGTGGCCAGGGCCCTCTGACCCCTGCGGTGGTCCAAGATGGCGCACACCCCTCTCTCCTGCTTCCCCTGTCCCTATCCTTAGTCCTTCTCCTTCATGCAGCTAAGTCTGGCTGATTGGGTGGAAGAGGTGACTGACTCCCCCGTGACCCTCCTTTTCTTACAGATCAATCAAGTTTATAATCCTAGACAAGCAGGTGCAACCAAGCTTGGGAAGGAGGCATGACTATAGCTTGTCAGCTTAGTTTACCAGGCAGAAGACAAGCTCATACAACACTGTGCCACATAAATATGTACAATTACTATGTGTCAATTATGAATAAGAAGTATTAAAGTCTAAAAAGGACATTTTAAGAGAAAATATACAGAAATTAACACCAGCATATCTACACTACAAACAAATTCAAAGATAGATTGATAATTATCCCAGGAAGAAGTTGAGAGATAAAAATAATTTTAAAAAATAGAGAGACATTTGAAAATAAAATATGTAGAGATGATGAAAGAAAAAAATAGAAAAATGTGTCATGAAAAACAAGTTCCAAAGAGCTGGTAGAATATCGAAGCAGGGAAAGTTGGGATGGTGAGAAACCGGAAGGGAGAAATGCAGGTACGTTGATCATATTTCATTGTACGCATGTATGAAAAGTCTCAAGAATAAAAATAATTAAAATGATAAGACAGAGAGCTCTTGGAACAGTAGTGCTGGTTTGTAGTTTCAATTCACTAGAAAGATAATATATATTGTAGAAACGTAACCTTTGCAGAATCAATAGTGTGAAAATGACTAATTATAGAAGGTGATCTACAGGCTCAATGCAATCATCCTCAAACCTCGAGTGATGTCCTTTATAGAAATACATAAAGCAACCCTAAAATTCATATGCAAGCACAAAGGACACGAAATAGTCAAAAGCAAAGCTCAGAAAGAAGAGCCACACTGAGATAGCACAATACCCGATTTCAAATTACACCACAGCGCCACAGTGACAAAAATAACATGACACTGGCCCAGAACAGACACAGACATAGACCAATGAAATACAGTAAAAAAAAAAATCCAGAAATAAAACCATGTAGCTGCAGCCATCTGAATTTTTACAAAGATATCAGAAAGATATGCTGGAAAAAAAGACAGTCCCTTTAACAGATAGGGCTGGGAAACTGAATACACATGTGCAGGATGAAGCTAGATGCTTACCTATCACTCTATATAAAATCAATTCAGAATGATCTTTTAAAACTTTAACGTGAGACCAGAAACATAAGAACTATTCAGGGAAAGCATGGGGAAAGAGTTTCAGTATGTAGGCATAGGTAATGACTGTCTTCACAGAACTCAGATAGCTCAGGAAATAACAAGAATAATTAATATATGCAAGGTTTCCCATGTCTGTCACTGGGATTTTTGTTAGGTAGTCTATGGCTCCTGCAGGAGCATTATCACTTCATATGGCATAACTTCATTTACATTTTATATATAGAGAGAGAGACACATGTACATGTATTTTTAAGTAAGCTTAAAAAATAGTTCCCTGTGGCTTTTTCAAGCAATCTTTGTGCCTACTATATCTCCTCCCTCATCTCCCTTTGTATTACCCTCCTTCTCTTCACCCCAGTTAAGTTCCCTACCCAGTTTTCCCCCTTTTTTGCTTCATAGAACCTGTGTCCTATTATTCCCTTTTCTAGTGCTCCTTCTCCACCAACCTCATGGTTCCTTTTCATCTTCCTGACTTCTGTAGTTACTGCAGGTTATACAATCAAATTTAATATTTCAGAGCTAGGATCCACAAATAAGAGATAACACAGAAAGATGTACCCACTGGTACAACAGTGGCATGAATGTTATGGGAGTAACCAACCACTTTCCAATTGACTCCAAGGTCTGCTTCACAAGATGGAGTTCAAATCTGGCATTGTTATTGGAGCCAAGAACCTGTAGCTAAACAGGTTGTAGGTCCTAGGAGAGATCCTACTACTATTATTCTGCTAAATAGACACAGTATTAAACTGACTCCTCATGACTTATTGTTGTACCCATAGATTAGTGCATCTCTCAACTCTCACCAGAGAAGCTTCTTGCAGCAAATGGCAATTAACACAGAGGCCTTTAACTGGTCAATGTGCAGAGAGTAAGAGACTGCAGAGTGCTCAGCCCTAAATAGGACACCTATATCACACCAAAGGCTCAGAGAGCATCACAGAAAAGGAGATAGATTATAAGAGCCAGAGGTGCTGTATGGATACAAGATAACAATGCTTTCTGGAAACAAGGCAGTTACACACATGAACCTGAAGCAGTCGTGACATCATGCACAACACATGTAAGTCCAAGTCAGAAAAATCTCAACATGGAGAGGAAGATGGGCATGAAGCCACAGCCCTAGTTGAAAAACTGTTGGCAATTGATAGCTGTTAAGAGAAGGAAAATTGGTTGTCTTTAAGAGTATGACACTGTGTAGGTTGACCACACTCCAGGTAATGGACCCATAAATGAGTGTTTGGGGAACACAAGCTAGATTTGATGGGCCTTAAAAAATGGAGGACATGAAGTGGTGGGTAGGGAGTGGGGGTGGATCTGAGAGGAAGTGGGGAGTCTGAATATGATCAAAATACATTATGTGAAATTCTCAAAGAATCAATAAAATATTACTTTTTGAAAAAAAGGACAGAGAATGTAGAGTTTCTCTTTCTGGGTCTGGGTTAGCTACCTTGGTTTAATTTCCAGTTCCATCAATTTACCTGCAAATTTTATTTTTTCTTTATGGCTGAATAGAATTCCATTGTGTAAATGTACCACATTCTCGTTATCCATTCATCAGTTGAAGGACAGCTAGCGTGTTTCCATGTCCTACCTATTGTGGAAAGATTGGCAATGAACATTGCTGAGCAAGTATCTCTGTGATAGGATATGGCATCGTCTGGGTATATGTCAAGGAGTGGTATAGCTGGCTCATACGGTAGATCTACTTTTAGCTTTTGAGAATTCTTCACACTGATTCCACAGTGGATGCACCACTTTGCAATCCCACCAAAGATGAATGAGGGTCCCACTTTCCCCCTGCCCTCATCAGGACTTGTTATCAGTCATTTTCTTGGTCCATTCTGACCGGAATAAGATCAAGTCTCAAAGTAGTTATATTTGCATTTCTCTGATGGCCATTTTTATTTCTTCTTTTCAGAATACTCTGTTTGGAATCATAGTTCATTTTTATTGGGTCATTTTGTTTCCTTGGTTCTTTGTGTTTCTTTTAGTTTTCTGTTTACTCTAGATATTAACCCTCTATCAAATGTATAGCTGGCCAAGATTGTCTCCCACTCTGTGGACTTCCTCTTCGTTTGATTGTTTTCTTTTCTGTATAGCTTTTTTAGTTTGATAAGTTCCAATTTTTCAGATGTTGCTCCTAATTCCAGAGTGAGTAAAGCCATATTCAGAAAGTCTGATGCTGTACCTATGTCTTTTAGAGTACTGCCTCTGCTTTCTTCTATGAGTTTGTCGTTTCAGATTTCACATTGGGGTCTTTTACCCGTTTGCAGTTTATTTCTGTGCCAGGTGATAGATACAGGTCTAATTTCATTCCTCTACGTATGGACATCCAGTTTTCTCAGCACCATTTGCTGGTGGTACTGTCTTTGCTCCAGTGTATTGGTCAGTGGAGTCCAAGAAACTCACCCCAAAATATAGGCTATTCCAATTGCCCTTGGTTTCCTCCCAGAACTTGAAGGTAAAGACCTTATTGCTGAAGACACCACACAGTTTGGAAATAGGACTTGGAGGAATAGAAATGGAACAGATTTAGAAGCCTCTTCCTTGAGGACTAGCTCTCCTAATGTCAGAAGGTGCTGTGCAAGATACCAAGGAAGAAAAGCAATCAATAATTCTATGCAGCTGAAATTACCCAATGACTGGCCCAGAAGGATATTCCCAATGGTGTAAAAGTGGCCCTATTATCTTGGTGATAACCTACAGGTGTCTAACAGGAAATAAAGCCCACTGAATAGGATGGAATTCATGCCTGGTACTGTCAACCTAGCCAACCTCCCATGGCTGGAGAGTTCATAAACTCTAGGGTAAAATCTACTACTGCCATTTCCCTAAACCAATAGAATTTCTAACCATATTCTAAATGCTTATCCTATACCCACAGACAAGTGTAGCTCCCACCACTCAATAATGAAGCTTCTTTTCTGCAATAAAGGATAGTACAGTGATCCACAACTGGTCAAAATGCAGAGAATAAGTGATCATGGGGTGCCCAGGTACAACTGGTACATCTACAACACAACGCCTACTCCTAAAGCTCAGAGAACATCCTGGAAGAGGGAAAAGAAAGATCTCAAGAGCCAGCAGACCAGGACACCTGCTGATAAGTAGTGTCTTCTAGTCATGACAGGGAAGCTACAGCCAGGAAATCACCATAATAAGTTTGCCTACACAAGCCCTGCATAATGACACCACCACTCAACACGCCAGTGTGTGAAGAAGAAATTTCACAAGGCCCCACCCTAGATGAAGAGCTACAGGCTGCTGAGAGAGGAGAATCGGTCTTCTCCAGAAACAAGTTCCCTGATAAGTTATCCAATCCCAAGTCATAAATGTGTATGTAAGTGCCATATATGAGCAACAGTAAATGGATTCAGCAGGCTTTATGTGTGTGTGTGTGTGTGTGAGAGAGAGAGAGAGAGAGAGAGATAAACTCAAGAAAATAAACACCAAAACACCCCCAAATGATCCAACCAATAAATGGGTAAAAGAACTTAACAATTTTTTGTTTTTATTTATGTGAATTTCATACAATACATTTTGATCATATGCACCCCCTTTTATAATTCCCTCACCAAATTTCTGTACTCTAGATAGATGATAGATAGATAGATAGATAGATAGATAGATAGAAGATAGATAGATAGATAGATAGATAGATAGATAATGATGATAGATGATGATAGATAGATAGATAATAAGTAGGTAGGTAGGTAGATAGATGATTGATAGATAGATAGATAGATAGATAGATAGATGATAGATAGATAGATAGATAGATAGATAGATAGATAGATAGATAGATAGATAGATAGATAGATAATGATGATAGATAGATAGATAATAAGTAGATAGATGATAGATAGATAGATAGATAGATAGATGATTGATAGATAGATAGATAGATAGATAGATAGATAGATAGATAGATAGATAGATAAGTAGGTAGGTAGATAGATAGATGATAGGTAGGTAGGTAGGTAGATAGATATAGATAGATAGATAGATGATAGAATAGATAGATAGATAGATAGATAGATAGATAGATAGATGATAGATAGATGCCTATAGAGAATCAGGTATGTTCCCCAAAAGCCCTTCAATATAGGTTCATCCACTGGAGCCTATTCAACTTACTAAGAGTCTCGCCCTTAAATAAGAATGAATCCTCACTTCCCAGCAGTCATGGTTGCCAATAGTTCCTCACGTAGGGTGGGGCTTTCTTACTTTCCCAAGTCTATGTTGGGATTTTGTCTGCCCTGAGCTTACATGGGTCTTGTCATATTGTCAGCATTGCTGTGAGTTCATATGAGTAACTGATCAGCATCTGGAAAACTCTCTTTCCTTGTGGTCATCCACCTCCCTTAACTCTTAGAATCTTTCTGCCCCTTCTTCCATGATCCCTGAGCCTTGAAAGACAGAAGTTTGATATAGGGGTCCTATTCAGGGATAAGCAGTCTGCAGCTTCTGATTTTCTGCACGTCAATTAGATGTGGTTCTCCGTGTTAATCATCATTTGCTGTACAAAGAATCTTCAATGCTGAGTTGAGAGATGCATTAATCTATAGGCATAAAAACAGATGATTTAAAAATCGTTTCAATACTATATTTAGCAGACTAGTCATATTGCGCTTTCTCCCGTAGTGTGTGGGATACCCAGCCTCAGGTGCCTAGACCTGATATCATTGTCAAGTATGGGCCCCATCTTATGAAGCAGAACTTATATCCAATTAGAGAGTAGTTGGTTACGCCTATAATATTTGTGCCACAATCATGCAAGTAGGTATGTCTTCCAGGCCATTATTGTAGCTCACAGCATTCACAGCTGGGTAAGATTCATGTTAAAGATTCTCCTTGGATAGCATGCATATCTCCTTCCAGCACTATGAAAGCTAACCAGTAGAGATGAATCTTTGAAGTCAGCATCGGCTTGATTTCTCCTTGTTTGTTCTACAGTGTATGTTTGTAGTGCTTTCAAAATAGGGTCTTACCATGAAGTTCTAGTGGGTAACCAAGAGCAGGGGCAATGATCAGTATTATTTGAGGGTCTATAGGATACCTGGCCAGCAGCTTCAAAAGAGAAAGCCCATTCCTCACACCGGGCTTTTACTTTGCAAGCCTATGGGTAAGTAAATGTCCCTATGTTATAAGGTAATTCCTTTTACACTCTTTTTATAATGTATATGTATATACTTTCTCCAATAAAAGCATTTCCTTCCCATGAAACTAGACACTTGACTTCCCAATCACAATGAGAGATCTAAAAGTATAACTGCTCTTTACAGTGTGCTTTGCACTTCATGCTTTCTGTGTGATGTCCACTGCCCAGCCCTCCACTTGATCTTCTGAGATTATAGCAGCCCTGATTATTGAGACTATCACACATGGACTTCTCTTGCTAATTTACCCTGCCATCCCTCAGAATTCAACTCTGTTCAGTCAGCTAGGTCCGTTCCACTCTCATTTCCCAGAACATTTCATATGTCAATATCTTTTGCCTGTTGTATATGACCTCTATGCTACAACATATCTTCAAATTTTTACTCTCATTTCTTATTGATTCTCAGAAAGGAACAGAGGGCAAAATACTTTTTCAATCCAACATAGCAAATCATAAATCTATCCGGAAATGACTCTCAGAGATATTTCAAGAACTCATGGGAAGTTCCTGTCTGTTGTTCATGTCTCTATAGTTCCCCAAATATATGGGTCATTGGTGACATGTGGCATGTGCAACTAGAACATTGGATGGCATGTGCAACTAGAATGGGGAAAGTTTCTTTGCAACTTGCCTACTCACATCATAACAAGAACCAAGCAGAATTTGCATCTTACAAGATTAACCTCACCAAAATAACAGTTCCTCTAAGAATAGTATTAATCATTTGTCAAAGAACACACAACCTTGACCTACAGCAATTATCACTGCTAACTGTTTTTCCATTTACCTGTGTTCATGAAGATGGAGAAATAAGTCTAGAGACATGTGAAGTATTCAAAGTATCTCAAATGAACAGCGCTTCTCAAATCAAGACGGCAAGGGTTGTTTCCTGCCCTTCAAACAATTCTCTAGTTAATTTGTGCTCCTCCCATTCCCCATGATAAGAACCAGCCGGAAACCTCCACTGAGTGATGCGATTATGAGATGCTACCAGCTTGAAGCAGCCACTGAATAGTGTAAGGCCATAAATCAGGGCTCCAGAAGAAACAACAAGCAACAGGCTTATCTTCACTCCTAACACTGGCCTTCCTGGGTGACAGTCCTGTCTAGAACATGAACTGCTCTCCTAGAGGAAGGTCCTGGCTTGACTCCTCCTGTGTGTTTTATGTATCTGGAAGAGCAGACTGGATCACACCTTAAGAGACAAAGAAGTCTGTGCTGCAGAGGGGAGGTCTGTGAGCCTGCTTTGTAACGACGACACCCCGTGTGCACGCTATGCTGTCCTCCGCTGGTTTCTACAGTTTCCAAACCAGGTGGAAAGTACAGTTTCCACCAAGGTGAGGAAACTGCCAAAGGGGATGCTAATTTTGCCATAGAAAAGTTTTATTTATTTAAAGAGTACAGCAAATCCCATACATTTGCAAATCAGAAACCTGATTCCTGCCAACACTGCCCTTATTAGTGTGAGTTGGCAGGATAACAATAGCATCTCATAGGGAACCACACCAAAGCCTCCATGAGCAGGACAGAGGATGAGGTGCATGTAATTACACAGATTTTTCATTTTTGAAAAAGACATCAGACAGTTAAGGGATCTTGGATCAAGAGCCTTCTTTCCCAACTGTACAATAGTTGTATTATTGTGGGCAAATAGCCTAAGCTCGTATTTTGTGCCTTGCATGACCTATATGCTTTAGCAAATGCTAGATACCTACCCTTATTCAATAACTGCTTTGGCCTCAAATGGTCTTTCTGTCATTATCAAAGAATCTCCAGTATGTCCTATAGGTAAAATAATTTGATAATTAAAAGTGTAAAAAGACATCTTGAGGACCTAGAGAAGGTTTCTCTGGTTGGAGAGTTCTAGTTACCAGGCCAGGCCTTGAAGTGCATGTTCAAGAGGGCCAACAATTAGAGGAAAGGGACCATGAGACACCAGCTTCTCAAAGACCTGGGCAGTTAAAAATAAAGTCAGAATACAGTAAAATATAAAAGTGGAATATTTGAGCCAGGTGTGGTGATGCACACCTTTAAACCCAGCACTCTGAAGGCAGAGGCAGGCAGATCTCTGTGCGTTTGAGGCCAGCCTGGTCTACCCAGGGAGTTCCAGGTCAGCTGGGGATACAGGGAGACCCTGTCTCAAAAAAAAAAAAAAAGGTGGAGTATTTGTAGCTTATGTAGCACCCAGACCTTATCAGCTTCGAAGTCAAAGCGTTGTCATCCAGTAGGCCACAGTGAATCCTGCTGCACACATTTCTGCTGAATATCTGTATGGTCATTAAGGTGGACTTATTGGTCATTAAGGTGGACTTGGAAATAAGACAACACATTAGACCTTAAGCTCAGGGTATTGAAATAAATGTCAACTATATTGTGACTACACATAATCTTCAAAGAGCTGCTTGAAGTTAACTTTTAAAGAAAATAAAGGAGTTTGGCAAGACGGCAGAACACTCAACACTCTTCACAGAAATGAACCGAAGTAGTGGTATAGGTGAGTGGTCCTGAGTGAACATTTGAACAGCAAAAAACAAAGGGACCCGGAAATATGTCAGAGATAGACATATTCGCATATTAAGAGAAATAGAGTGCCCTAAATCCATCAGCTTCATCTCCACAATGAAAGGCAGAGTCTCCTCTCTGCAGGTGTAAAGGGAAAAAGTGAGTTTCAGCATGGCACAGGAATCTGCCCATTATAGACATAGAGACTAAACAATTAGAAGACACGGAGTCTGCACAAAAGGATAACTTAGGACATGAAATTGGTTTCCAATGCCATGCACAAACCATCTTGAGATGAGTCCCATGGTCTGAGTCTGTACTGCTCTGGGAGTCATAAATCCTAACTTATCTCCATGGCTATGACCTCACAAGATAATCTCAGTCTGGGAAGGTAACTCTGGAACAGAACCACTGGACATTCTGTGCTGTAAGACCCATTGGCCCTCTCATGGAGGGGGCAGGTAGAGAACAATGCCATTCAAAATCAGTGGATAGTTGATTCTGCCTGTGGTTTCCAGTGGTGCTGGTGGGGGGGCATCCAAATCTTAAGAGACCAGGATTGGGGGTGGTAGATGAAGGGATTTCTTGTACCCCTCTCTTAGAACAGGTATTTACCATTCAGTTGGATGCATCTGATGATCCATTGAGACATGGCCTTTGTCCTAGCTCTGGGGTTACCAAGCTGCACAGAAGGCAGACATGAGCTGGAGGAGCCTACAACCCATAGCACCCTCTCTTTGCCGAAGAAACCCAGCAGAGAGGCATATTTGAATTGCCTACAGCTATTTGCTCCTGACCAAAGCCCAGCAGGTACACTGCTGAAATAACCTAGGGATAAAATCCCTTTGGCCCACTCACTACCTCATTGAGATCACAGACAAAGATCCAGAGAAACTTAGATTGCAGAGCCCGGACCTCCCCTCCAACTCCTTCCCTGTTCTCCCACCACTTTAAAAAACTTGTTTTGCCGGGCGTGGTGGCACACGCCTTTAATCCCAGTACTTGGGAGGCAGAGGCAGGCGGATCTCTGTGAGTTTGAGGCCCACCTGGTCTACCTAGTGAGCTCCAGGACAGCTGGGGCTACAGGGAGACCCTGTCTCAAAAAGACCAAAAAAAAAAAAAAAGTGTTTTTTAAATCATTTTTTGTTTTCCTTTTCAAATATTTTTCATTTATATTAGTTTTATCTTCATTTTTATCATTTGATTATTTTTCATATATTTCTTTTCTTTCTCTGGTTTCTCATTCTTCATTATTTTTACTTATTTTTTTATTATATGTATTTCCATTTTCCCCTACTGTTTTATTCCTTACTTTTTGTTTTATTTTAGTGAGGGTTTTGTGAGTTTATAATACATGTATACAATGTATCTTAGTAATATCTGCTCCTACTCTCCCCTCCAACTGCACCAAAGATCCCACATTTTATGGAAAAATTCTTCAAACAGCAAAGTCAAGCATTCACCCAGGAGAGACTTGGAGAGCTTGTTTTTTCGTAACTCGTGCAGGAGGAACCAAGAAGCAACAAAACCTTTCCGGATTCTCTGGGGCCCCGATCCCAAGTACAGATGAGGATTCTATAGTCAACTTTACAGTATCATTTTATAATTAGCACCTGAGTTCTATGTTTCTTTTCATGATGGGCCATATTATCTCAGGAAATTCCTTCCTGAGTTCATTCAGCCAACATAGATTTTAATGTAGACATCCCAGGCATGGGTCAGAACAGCTGCTGCCTTTTGATCTATAACTAGGCTAGGCTAATTGGGCTAGGACCCAGTTGAATGGTCACTTCAGTTTACAGAAGCAGATGTCATCGGCAGAAGTTTAGATTTCAGACACATTTGATCTACATTTTTTTTCTTGGGCTAATTGGACCAGGTTCCTCATTAATGCATTTGGTGAACTTTTCACTTTTTCAGTTTTACATCTTTACCAAAAGTCAGACATGGTGAGTGGAAAGCATCACAGAGCTTCAAAACTTTAGAGAGCCGTGAGACAGCTCAGGTAGTGAGAACACCACGGAGCATCTCTGAGCACCCGAGGGTTACAGTTCCAGATCCTCAAAGGCCGTTGTCCCAGTGGCCTGTACTCCTAAGTTAGGTTTTGGCCCTTGGTCAGCATTGTTCTGTGCACGTTACATATCTTGTACTGGTTTGGGCACGTAAGGTGGGGAGCCTTGGTATAAAGTAATACTGGCTCAGTGGATTTTCCAAGGCTGTCTTTCCCACATGGGAAGCTCATGATACTGCCTTACAAACTGGATTGCTGCCTTTCCAGGAGCAAAGTCTATGGTCTGGGAGTTCCTATGAGCCTTCTGGCCCTTTAGTTCCTTTTTAATTTTTGGCTCATTCATCCTCTTCTGTAGCACACTTCAGAGATGGTGGTAACTCTGGTGCCAAGAGGATTGTTGAGGCTGGTTCTGCCCTGTTGCTGAATTTGGAAGCTTGGTAGCCCCCCTAGCTACCTGATCAATCAGATGATTTTCCCCACTGATAGGCTCAACTTTTTGATGTCCTTAGCGGTGGATCCCTGCAACTTAGGAGGACTTCCAAACTGATTTTAATAATTGGAAGACTCTTTTCTTTATTTTTGATTTTCTTTCCTCCTGCATTGAAGGTCCCCTCTCCTTTTAACTGGTCCCATGAAAATGCAGGGTAGTAAAAGCATACCTTGAGTCTTTTTTGTCCCCTGCCTGTCTCAATGCCCACATTAGTGCCCATAATTCTGCTTTCTGTGCCGACCACCTTTGTGGTACCCTCAGCTTTAATGACTTTATCAGTGGTGGTCAGTGCATAGCCTATCTCTTGCTGCCTCTCATGACCATAGTTACTCCCATCAGTGAACAGTTCCGGTTCAGGGTCTTGAAGGGGAACCACAGACAAGTCTGGCTGACTTGCATATACTTTATCACAACCTTTCAGTCATGATGTGGAGGTGGGGGCCCTTGGTAATGAGTCATTCTGGTATTCAACAGTCATTTATGTCCTTGATTGTTCATTAGGGCAGGGACTAAGGTCATGGTGGTGGCTAGGGCCTGGAGACATGGCAGCCAGCTTACAGTTATTGAGTACAACCACTTGGACATGTACAAAACTAGGGCCTATCCACCTGGGTGAGGACCTCCATTACTGTGGTGTTTTATCACATATGAAGAAGTTGAAGACCCAGGTCATTTTGGGTAGGCCTAAATCTGGGATGCTCATCTGAAGTTTATCTCCTTGAAGGCCTTTTCTTGCTTTGGTCCCCAATCTAGATTGTCCTTCCCAGAGTCAACTGTAACCTTGTATAGTGGCTTTAAAATGCTGGAATAGCATACTATCCAGATCTTATAGAACCTAGCTGTCCGAGGAATTCTGGACTTCCTTCTTGGTCTTAGGTTGAAGCATTAAGCAGATAGCTTGATTTCTCTCATGCCCAAGTGCTTGGTGTCTTTCAGAGATGCTGAATCCAAGGCATTTTACCTCCTGCCTGTAAATTGGGCTTTCTTTTCCATGATACCTCATATCCTGTGCTGGGGAGCAGAGCCAGCAAGGATCTGGTGCTTTTCCAACAGTTCTCTTGGGAAGGACTGGCTAAGAACGAGCCATCTATATATTGTAGTAGAAAAAGTTCAAGGCCTTTTCCCATTTTTTAAGGACCATATCTGTTTAATGAATTCAATTGCTTTTGCAGATCTGAAGACCTCTCCAAACAGGTTCATTACATCTACATGAAGCATCCATAATGCAATTTTGACCATAATTCCCCAGTGTCCCTATTGAGTTCTTCAAGCTTTCACTATGCGTAGACTGACCAGTTTCCAGGGATGTCAGAGCAGGGCTGAAGTCCTGTGGTGGAATCCTATTGCCTCCAAAGTGTGACATTTGAAGCTTTAGGACCAGTTCGAAACACAGGTTAGGGCCCCTTCCAAGTGGGAGCCCTTGGTAATGAGTTGAGGTTTGCCCTGTGCTAGCCTTTATATTGTTTCACCTATAGAGGCAGACCTGTTGTTTGACCCAGTCAGGGTGGGCATCCCAAACTGGAGTAAAATCTTAGGAGAAAAAAACTTTTGTTATATTCTTGCCTTATTTAATCCCGGTGGAATGCGCCTCCTTCCAGTCAGAATAAAGCCACATCATGGCCAACAGGCATTTATTTATTTATATGTAAGTCCAATGTCAGGGGAGGGTGTAATCAATCCCTTGGACTCTTAAAGAAATACATAAAACATTTAATTTTCTGATTATACTTTTGTGTTGGATGCTTAAGACTCTGTAGTTGGCCTAAATTAACCAGTTTTCTTTCTGACCATATTACTATAGGCTTCCAAATACATTCATAAGTACCGAAAAAGGTTAGCTATATCAGTCTGGCATTTTGACCATTGTAAGACTGAGCTTAAGTAAAAAAAAAATTTTTTTAAATAGGCCTTGATTAGACATATATTTGTTCTTTTAAACCAACCTTTTATAATTGTTAACAAAACTAGATCAATAGTTTAATTTATGTCAAAGTTTAACTGAACTGTGACCTTAAAATTTGTATGGTCATTTACATATTATTTATAAGTCTTATCTTTTGTATATACCTTAAAGGAACTTGTTCCGGACCTCCCTCTGCTTCCCTGGGCCTGCACGACCCACTAGCCTCTCTCAGGGGTAAGTCAATAGTGTCCTCTGTACCTTGACTCCCCCAGCCTCATTCACCCTCCCATCTCCCCTGCCCATCTCTCCTCCTAGACTAGGTCCTGTCCCATTCCTTGTCTTGGCACCCCAAACACCCGAGAAACCACCACTGCTTCCTGATCCTTTGCATGCAGATCAACCCACATACAGACACACATCAAAAAGATCATCCACCATGATCAAGTTGGCTTTATTCCAGAGATGCAGGGATGGTTCAATATACATAAGTCAAT